>NC_136265.1:188245117-188459869 GCF_964187855.1 Myxine glutinosa
GAATATCATCAGGAAGCTGCAGGTGGCTTATGCCGGGGACAGGCGAATTAGACCAACTGTAGTATATTGAAATAAAGTGGAGATTTCAGAAGGAGCCCGGATGAAGTAAGACGTCGCTGTCATAGGCATTGCTCGAACATTAAAAATGTCCCTAGTGAATATAAAGAAGAATTGATCGATGAGATGCCATCATAACCAATCTGCTGGGATCTTAATGGCTTTCCTACATCTGATAAGTATGATTCAGCTCTAAGCAAACTTAGGAGAGGTAAGACAGTTATTTTTTTCTCTCCTTCTCCGAGCTGATATGTGGAGGAGGCGAGCTGTAGGATAGACTTCTTCAGCTGATGCGGGGTCGTTGATGACTCGCAGGACGCAGAGATTGTTCCCATCCCTAACAAAAGTGACATTCAGATATGTGATGACTGACATGGCATCGGCCTTCTTGATGTTGTAGGTAAAGTCTTTGCCAGAATTTTACACAATGGCTGCAGACTATTCCAGAGAATATCCTGCCGGAGTCCTACAGTATGGACTTTGGAAGGGCCATGGGTGTGGCAACATGATCTTTGCTGCTCGACATCTGGTAGAGCATCAGATTTACAGGCCATCTTACTATAATTCACCAAATGTCCGTCCGTCTGTCTGTCCGTCCGTTGCCAGGTAACGCAAAAACGGCTGAACCGATCACAACGATATTTTGGGTGGGTAATCCTGGGATCCGCTGGAGTAAAATAGGCTATATTGTTTGTCCAATTTCAGCTTTGGCCTCCAGCATTCTCAGGTTTGGGCTCCCGCATAACGTTCGCTTCGCATCGCAGTGACGGCGAGCACCAACATGGCGGCTGTAAGATTAACGTGTATGTACATCTGATTACTTGATAAACGTACCAGAGAAAACAAATCGTTTGGGCAATGGGCTCTCCAATATTCCATGTATCACGGTTTGAATTACGTATCGTAACGTTTGTGACGATATTTTCATTGTGACGATGTTTGTGTTCACGGTAGTGTTTGACGTGACGGTGTGAACGTAATTTCGTAATTTTTTGGTTTTTATTTTCGTAATCGTTTAATGAACGTTTAATGTTTAATGAACATTTAATGAGCGTAAGAATAATGTTTAATGATCATTAAATGAATGAATGAATGAATCTTATTATAATAGAGCAAACGTATATGGTTATGTCGTTATGTTTGTCGCTGTGTTTATATGCGACGAAAACGTCTTCTTCTTCTTCAAATAAAATTACCACCCTTTTTTTTTTTTTGTATACAGAGTCGAGGCTCGTGAAAGAGCTAACATTTATCAAACAAACAAATCAAACAAACAAGCAAACAAAGTATATAAAAAGGGGAGCGGTCGACAAGATGGGGAGAGAAGGGGAGGAAGCACACAAACACAACATTTGAGAGCAGGGACATCGGGAGATGTTTTTGGAGGGAGAGGGCCTGGGGGGAGGCATGGTAGGTATAAAACGCAAGGACACCAAGGACTTCCAGGAAAGAAGTCAAAAGTCACCTCAAAAAAGTGGATTTGGGGTGAAATTAGCGGGGGTAGAAAAGATCAAGGTTTTGGATTGGGGAAGATAAGAGATGGTGGTGAACAGCCGTTTTAAAGACCTGGAGGGAGGAGTGGGATTGAAGAGAGTGAGGGAGTTTGTTCCAGAGGCGGGAGAAAAGAGGAATGAAGGAGTGAAGGTGAGCAGAGAGTCTTGATTTTGGCAGTTTAACCATAAGAGGGTTGCAGGCAGATCTTGTGCGACCTGCAGGAATATTTGGGGGACAGAGCCCAGAGAGAGCTGGGGGAGCAAGGCCGGAGAGGAGTCGGTAGAAGACGGAGAGACCACCAACCTGCCTGCGGTGATTAAGTGAAAGGCCCTCGGAGATAGCGTCATCGCGGGAAATTCCAATGATTCTGAACGCTTTGGTTTCAACAGCGTGAAGACGAGCTAGGTGTGAGGCAGGAGCACCAGCCCAGAGGGGAGAGCAGTACTCCATTGAGCTGCGGATGAAAGCCTTGTATGTGGTGAGGAGCTCAAGTGTGCCAAGGAAGGACTTCGCACAACGGAGGATGCCCAGTCGGCGACTGGCTTTGGAGGCCAGCTTGGAAATGTGGTTTTCCCAGGAAAGATCATGGCAGATAGTGAGACCCAAAGCTTGAGTGACAGAACTTCTTGGAGAGGATTATTCAGAAAGTATATGGGAGGGTTGTCCAGTCGGTCTTTTCGGAGAGACATCGTAAGAGTGTGAGATTTGTCAGGATTGAAAGACATGTTCCACTTGTTTGCCCAGTCTGTGATTTTGTCCAGGTCTGCAGAGAGTGAGGAGGCTGCAGACTGCCGATCTGAGGGATGAGGATTGGAGCGGCAGAGAGTTGAGTCATCAGCAAAGAGATAGAGAGGATTTTCAAGAGAGTCAGAGAGATCATTGATGAAGACCAGAAAAAGCACAGGGCCCAGAACACTGCCTTGGGGAACTCCAGCCTGAACAGGAAGAGGAGATGAGAGAAACCCATTCAGGGCCACACGTTGACGACGACTAGAGAGGAAGTCCGCCAGCCATGCGTGGAGATTTCCATGGATACCAAAGGAGGAGGGTTTGGTGAGCAGAGCGGGGTGCCAGACCGTATCGAAGGCACGTGATATGTCGAGGGAGACAGCTCTAATTTCCTGTTTGGCATTGAGGACCTCCATCCATTGTTGAGACAGCAGAAGCAGCATGTCCAGAGTAGAGTGACCTGGTCTGAAACCAAATTGATGATCAGAGATCAAGCCATTGGAGAAGAGGAAAGATTTCATATCCGAAGCAATGATGGATTCCATGACTTTGCTGATAATTGGGAGAAGGCTGATTGGTCTGTAGTTGTTAGGATCTGTTTTTGCACCTTTTTTGTGCAAAGGGGTGATGTTGGCTGATTTCCAAGCAGATGGCAGTTGACCTTGAGCAAAAGAGAGGGTGAAGAGAACAGAGAGAGGGAGTGAACGAGCGGAAGAACATGATTTTAGGACCCGTGGGCTGATGCCGTCAGGTCCAGTTGCAGAATCAGAGTCGAGGGTTGACAGAAACTTTTCCACCTTGTCAGGAGGAAAGGACACGGAGTCCAGGAGCAGCTGGGTACGACTGGGTATGGTGGGTACAGAGAGGGATGGGTTTGGGACACAAGATTTAGAGGCAAACACAGAGTTGAGGCATTCAGCTTTTTCACGTGCGGAGTCAGCTGTGTAGCCGTTTGAGGTAAGGGAGGGGATGGAGGGGGAACAAACACCAGAAACAGATTTGACCAGACGCCACCAGGATTTGGATGAGGGAGACAGATAAGAGAGTTCGGTCTTGAGAACGGAGAGATATTGTTTCCTGGCTCTCCTGAGGGTGGACACACACTTGTTTCGGGCTTTGTGAAAGGAAATGAGATTTCCTTCCGTTGGATTTGCTTTCCAGGAGACGAAGGCAAGTTGTTTCTGGGCAACAGCCTCACCACAAGATTCCGTGTACCATGGACGGGAGGAAGGGTATGACAACTGAAGACGAGATGGGATAAATCTGTGCATGAGAGAGAGCAATTTACTTTGGAAGAATTCCCAGGATGAGTTGATGTCAGAGGTGGTAGAGATGGGAGACCAGTCCAGATGATTGATGGCTGCTTGAAGACCATGCCAGTTGGCCTGAGTGAAATGCCAGACTCGTCGACGCTGAGCAGGCTCCCTGAGAATGGTCAGAGAGATGTCCACTTTAACAAGGACATGATCAGATGATCCGATTGGAGCAGAAGAAGAGCAGCAGACATTTTCAGGGAAGTTAGTCATAACCAAGTCCAGAAGAGAAGATGCTCCGTTGACTGAGATCCGGGTCGGGAAATTGACCCTCTTAATTAACCCTCTTAATTGCATTCAGACTGCTGAGACCCCTCAGACTTTTCACGGCCCTTTAATTCCCCCAAGACCCTTCAGACCACCAAGACCCCTGAAGACTCAAAATACCCTGAAGAACCCCAAAGACCCAAAAAACCCCAAAGACCCAAAATACCCTTCCAGGCCCTGAGGCTCAAAAAGACCCTGAATACCCAAAAGACCCCGGAGAACCAAAACACATCGAAGACCCAAAACACCCCGAAGACCCCCCCCCCCACCCCCCGAAGACCCAAAACACTCCCAACCACCCAAAAGACACCGAAGACTGGGCCCTGTGCTTGTGTTCTGGGCCCTGTGCTTTTTCTGGTCTTCATGAATGATCTCTCCGACTCTCTGGAAAATCCTCTCTATCTCTTTGCAGATCTCACTCTCTGCCGCTCCATACCTCATCCCTCAGATCGGCAGACTGCAGCCTCCTCACTCTCTGCAGACCTGGACAAAATCACAGATTGGTCAAACAAGTGGAACATGTCTTTCAATCCTGACAAATCTCACACTCTTACTATGTCTCCCCGAAAAGACCGACTGGAAAACCCTCCCATCTACTTTCTCAACAATCCTCTCCAAGAAGTTCTGTCGCTCAAGCTTTTGGGTCTCACTATCTGCCATGATCTTTCTTGGGAAAACCACATTTCCAAGCTGGCCTCCAAAGCCAGTCGCCGACTGGGCATCCTCCGTCATGCGAAGTCCTTCCTTGGCACACCTGAGCTCCTCACCACATGCAAAGCTTTCATCCGCAGCTCAATGGAATACTGTCCCCCCCTCTGGACCGGTGCTCCTGCCTCACACCAAGCTCGGCTTCACGCTGTTGAAACAAAAGCTTTCAGAATCATTGGAATCTCCTGCGATGAAGCTAACTCCGAGGGCCTTTCACTCACTCACCGCAGGCAGGTTGGTGGTCTTTCTGTCTTCTACCGACTCCTCTCCGGCCTTGCTCCCCCAGCTCTCTCTGTGCTCTGTCCCCCAAGATCTGCCAGCAACACTCTTATGGTTAAACTGCCAAAATCTAGGCTCTCTGCTCACCTTCACTCTTTCATTCCCCTTTTCTCTCGCCTCTGGAAGAAAACTCCCCCACTCCCTTCAATCCCACCCCTCCCTCCAGGTCTTTAAAACAGCTGTTCACCACCATCTCTTATCTTCCCTCATCCAAAACCTTGATCTTTTCTAACCCTGCTAATTCACCTCAGATACACTTTTTTGAAATTCCAACTTCTTTCCTGGAAGTCCTTGCAGTGTCCATATGTTTTATACCTCTCCCACCTACCCCCCAAGCCCTCACCCTCCCACAGTTCTCTCGATGTCCCTGCTCTCAAATATTGTGTTTGTGTCCTTCCCCCTTCTCTCCCCATCTTGTCTACCACTCCCCTTATTTTGTGTTTTATGTGTCGGTTTGACTTTTTGTGTGATCAATGCCTCTCTTTCACGAGCCACGACCTTGTATGCCAAAAAAAAAAAAAAAGACCAAAGAAAGACTCAAATACCCTTAAAGACCAAGAAGAACCAAAAGACCCTTAAGACCCGAAAGCCCCTGAAGAAACCGAAGACCCAAAACACCTCAAAGACCCAAAATACCCTTAAAGGCCCAGAGGATCCAAAAGACCCTAAAGACCCAAATGGCCCTGACGACCCAAAACACCATGAAGACCCAAAAGACACGGAAATGGTCAAAGATGCCTACCCCTCTGAAACGCTGTGTGGGAGGCACGCGAAGCGCCGTCACGCTCATGTAATGAATAATGCCATGGCGTCGCGTTGGCAGCAGTGACAATATAAAAATGTTTGCCAATAACTTCAAAGAGAGAAAAGGAACTTGTATCAGCGATGTCGTCCATCCTGAAGTTCTAAGCTGAAAAAGAGGTACAAAATCATTCCATTTTTTTCCTCAACAAAAGCGTAGTTGATATCACGATTTGAAACACGATGCTGTAGCGGTTCCCGCTGAATGTACACAATCGCCTTGCACCTGCCAGGACGCGGCCAGGGCGCGATCGCCATGCCGGGCTCGTCCGGACGGGCCCAGACGCGCTTCTCCTGGGCATGCCCGGACTCGCTGTTCCCGGGCACGCCCGAACCTCCCGGGCACGCCCGGTCTCGTCTTTCCCGGGCATGCCCGCTCTCGCCTTTCCAGGGCTTGCCCAGAGCGCCCAGGCACGACCAGCCTCGACTTTCCAGGCCGCCCGGGCATGTCCAGACTCGCCTTTCCAGGGCTCGCCCAGAGCGTCCGGCCATGCCCGCTCTCGCCTTTCCAGGGCTCGCCCAGAGCGCTCGGGCACGCCCAGCCTCGACTTGCCAGGCCGCGTTCAGGACGCCCGGGCATGTCCAGACTCGCCTTTCCAGGACTCGCCCTTGACACCCGGGCATGCCCGGTCTCGGTTTTCCCGGGCAAACGCCCCGGCATAAATGTGTATATATATTGCTGCCCGATAAACGGGCTTGGGAGAATACCTGAGCTGTTTTGTTTCATTAAAGCAACTCGGACGAATTCCGTCTTTGGTCGCGTCAATTCTTTCGACTCGCGTTGGAGCGCAGCTCCTTCACTGGTGACCTATCGACATGGACACGGCAGTGACTCTTAAACTGCCTACCTTCTGGGAGGCTCACGTGGCTGTTTGGTTCGCCCAGGCGGACTCCCAGTTCCCCCTGCGAGGCATCACCGCGGACGACACCCGCTTCCACCACGTCGTGGCAGCGCTCGGTTCCGCCACCGCGGCCCGCGCCCTGAGCCTCCTCGAGCACCCGCCGGCTGCTGACAAATATGACGCACTGAAGACGCTTTTCCTCGACGCTTTCGCCCTCTCACCGGCGGGACGCGCACGGCGCCTGCTCGACCTGCCCGAGCTCGGCGACACGCGCCCGTCCGAGCGCATGGACTATATGCTCTCGTTGCTCGGTGAGCACTATCCGGATTTTCTGTTCCGCGAGCTGTTCCTTCGCCAGCTGCCTCACCCGGTACGCCTCGCCCTGGCTGGCACGTCGATCACCGATCCCCGCGCCCTCGCCAGGGTAGCCGATAAGATCTCCTCGGCGGGCCAACACATCGGCGTGGCTACCTGGAGCCTGCCGCCGTCCGAGGCGACGCCCATGATGCCCGAGCGCCCTGCGCGGTTGGAGGCCGAACTGCCGGTGCAACTGGCGGCCGCCACGCCGCGCCGACCGCTTCCGACATGACGGCCGGGGCCTCCACCTGACCAGGCGTGGTGTTCTTACCACGCCAGGTTCGGACACAAGGCTCGGACGTGCCGACCCCCGTGCACTTTCCCCAAGTCGGGAAACGGCCGGGCCGGCGTTCATTCCCAGCCATGAGCGCCGGCCACTCGGGCAACTTGCTTTTTATTCAGGACAAAGTGTCCGGGCGGCGTTTCCTTTGTGACACCGGCGCCCAACTGAGCGTCATACCCGCCTCCGAGCAGGACAGGCGGGACGCCGTTTGCGGCCCCTCTTTGGTCGCTGCTAATGGCTCGGCCATACGCACTTTCGGCCCGCGCGACGTCACCCTCTGCTTCGGCAGCCAGCGCTTTCAGTGGACCTTTGTGACCGCCTGCGTCCCCATGGCTTTGCTGGGCGCCGACGTCCTCTGCGCGCACGGGCTGCTGGTCGACGTTAAACAACGTCGCCTTGTCCACGCCGAGACCTTCAGCTCCCTGGCATGCACGATGAGCAGCTCCGCGCCGACCGAACTGGCGTGCGCCCTCCCGACGGCGAACGAGTTCGCTCGCCTGCTCACGGAATTTCCGGCCCTCACGCGGCCGACGTTTTCGGCCGTCGCAGTGCGGCATGGGATCGAGCACCACATACCCACTACGGGCCCGCCGGTCTACGCCAGGGCCCGCCGCCTCGACCCGGCCAAGCTCGCTGTGGCAAAGGCCGAGTTCGACACGTTGGAGCACCTCGGCATTGTGCGGCGCTCCAATAGCGCGTGGGCCTCACCACTGCACATCGTGCCAAAGCCGGGGGGCGGATGGCGCCCGTGTGGCGACTACCGCCGCCTCAACGACGCTACCACCCCCGACAGATACCCGTTCCCGCACATCCAGGACTTTTCTGCCCGTTTGGCGGGACGGGTCATATTTTCCAAAATTGACCTGATACGGGGATACCAGCAGGTACCTGTCCGGGCGGCCGACGTCCCGAAGATGGCCGTCATCACGCCGTTCGGCCTGTTCGAATTTTTGAGGATGCCGTTTGGCCTCAAGAACGCGGCCCAGGCGTTCCAGCGCTTAATGGACGGCGTGCTGCGCGACCTGCCATTTCTTTTCGTCTATCTGGACGACATCCTCGTCGCCAGCACGTCCCGCACCGAGCACCTCCTCCACCTCCGAACACTGTTCGGTCGCCTCAGCGAGCACGGCTTAATTGTCAACCCAGCCAAATGCCACTTCGGCACGACGTCCGTTGACTTTTTGGGCCACCGCATCACCAAGACCAGGGCCGTGCCGCTGCCGACCAAGGTCGAGGCCATCACCACGTTCCCGCGTCCCCGTTCCATCAAGGCCCTACAAGAGTTCCTCGGCATGGTGAATTTTTATCACCGATTCGTGCCCCGCGCTGCTCAGCTCATGCGGCCCCTTTACGAGGCCCTCCGGGGCAAGCCGGCCAAGCATGACATCGTTTGGTCCGCGGCCATCGCGAGCGCAAAACGGGCCCTCGCCGACGCAACGCTGCTGGCTCACCCGGTGCTCAACGCGCCCATCGCCCTCACTATGGACGCCTCCAACTACGTGGTGGGCGCCGTCCATGAACAATGGGTGGACGGGGTTTGGCAGCCACTCGCTTTTTTCAGCCGGCAACTCCGGCCGAACGAGTTAAAATACAGCACGTTCGACCGCGAGCTGCTCGGTCTATTCCTGGCCGTTCGCCATTTCCGACACCTCCTGGAGGGCCGCCCGTTCACGGCTTTCGTCGACCACAAGCCGTTGGTCTACGCAATGGCCAAAGTCACGGAGCCGTGGTCGGCCCGCCAGCAGCGCCACCTCTCCGCCATGTCGGAATTCACCACGGACATCCGGCACGTCGCCGACAAGGACAACGCAGTGGCCGACTGTCTTTCTCGGGCCAGCGCGAACGTGGTCCACCTCGGCGTGGACTTCGCGCTCATGGCGGCCGACCAGACCACCGACACCTCGGTGCAGGCCCTCCGGGCGGCGGACACGGGCCTCCGCCTGGCCTACATCCCCTTCGCAGGCACCGTCCTGCTCTGCGACATCTCCCAGGGCCAGCCTAGCCCCATCGTGCCCATTTCCTGGCAGCGCCGCATCTTCGCCTCCATCCACGGCCTTTCTCACCCGGGCCGGAAAGCTTCTCAGAAGCTCGTGTCGGCGCGTTTCGTCTGGCACGGCCTTCGACGGAACGTCCGCGACTGGGCCAACGCCTGCACGGCCTGCCAGCGGGCCAAGGTCCACCGCCACACCCAGGCCCCGTTGGCCCCGTTCACGGTGCCGGAACGCCGGTTTGACCACGTCCACGTGGACCTGGTGGGACCTCTGCCCCCCTCGCAGGGTTTCACCCACGTCCTCACCATGGTGGACCGCACCACCCGGTGGCCGGAGGCCGTGCCCTTGGCGTCGACGACGGCGGCCGATGTCGCGCAGACTTTCATCGCCACCTGGGTCGCCCGGTTCGGCGCCCCCTCAGACAACTCGTCCGACCGCGGCCCCCAGTTCACCTCGACGCTCTGGGGGGTGGTCGCGCAGGGGCTCGGGGTCCGGCTGCACCGAACCACGGCCTACCACCCCCAGGCTAACGGCCTGTGTGAGCGATTTCACCGCTCATTGAAGGCCGCGCTCTGGGCCACGCTCCGCGACGGCGGCTGGGTCGACAGGCTCCCCTGGGTCCTGCTGGGCCTCCGGACGGCGCCCAAGGAGGACCTGCGCGCATCCGCGGCGGAGTTGGTCTTCGGGCAACCGCTGCGGGTGCCGGGCGAGTTCCTCCCCGACTCCACGGCACCATGGTCCGCGGCACAGCAGCGCTCCGCTCTGCAAGAGACCGCCCAGAGGTTCGCCCCGGTGCCAACGGCATGCCACGGGCACCCACCGACGCACGTCGCCCCGGAGCTTCACACGGCGGAGTACGTCTTCGTCCGCCACGATGCGCACCGGACACCACTGCGGCCCCCGTACGACGGGCCTTTCCGCGTGCTGGAGCCCGGGGCGAAGCACTTCACCCTGGACATCGGCGGTACTCCTGACCGCGTTTCTGTAGACCGCCTCAAGCCGGCCCACCTCGACGTGGACCATCCACAGCCAGTGGCCCGACCCCCGCGTCGGGGCCGCCCCCCTGCGGGCGGACCCCTGGCACCGCCCAGCCCCGCCGCCATGCCGCCCCCCAGTCCTGCAGCCAGAGGCATCCCAGATGGCATCCCAGACGCCGCCAGTCGCCAGGGGGCGCTTCGGCCGGGTCATCCGTTTGCCCCGCAAACTGACCCTTCAGGTGCGCGGGGATTCTGGGGGGGGCGCGTGTGGCAGACACGAAAGCACTGACGTGGTGACATCACCCCGCACACCAAGTGGGGATGGGCCACGCCAGGGAGAGAGGCATGGCCTCACGATATACACGGGGCGCGCAGCCCTGAGCAGCTTAGTGTTACAGTGAGCTCCTGAAATAAAGACGCTTATAAGTTACCGCTTGTCCGCTTCCTCCTTGCTCGCAAGCAGCGCGCGTAACGCCGCGCTTTAGCATGATAATATCACGAATAAGGTGTCTATACCTATGTTTACATGGTCAATCATGACACTGACACCCGCATTATTGCTAGAAAATATATAGTTCACCGTGTAAATGTTTAGTTCACCCACTCAGTTAGCAGCGGTATTGCGAAAAAACCCATTTTCATTAATATCTGAAAAACAATGCATGATAATATCACAAATAAGGTGTCTATACGCATGTTTTTATTGTGAAATATTACAATGCCAAGTCTAGTGTTTGAAAATGTGGAGTTCACCCTGAAAGTTGCCTACTGGAGTCTTTTGTTACAATGTGGCAAATAATGCATTGGTCTCTGTCCCTTTTTGTTATTTACAGATCATGGCAAATGACGCCCCCGTTTGTATAATTTGCAAAGAAAGAGGAGAAAAGAAACGTGCCCTGAACTGTTTCAATTCCAGCAACTGGGAAACAGCCAAAAATGCTGCTAGACGGCGAAAGGCACTTCAAAGTGACAAGTTTTCGAACACCTTGGAAGAGATCAGAACAGCTGAGGGCCCAGAAGGCAAATATTACCACTCAGTTTGCCTCAGTCGATTCTGTGCTGTCAAGAGAGGAGCACCTCGAAGCACAGAACCATCTGAACCACCTCAGAAGACCACTCATTCAAGTTCCGATCATCCTTCTACCAGCACGAGAGGCGTCCTTGGACAAACCTCCAATGTCGACATGAAGAAGCTGACACACTCATTGCCTTTCACGCAAACAACATTTCCACTGGTAACATTCTAGTAAGGTCCACTGATACGGACGTCTTCATCATTCTGCTTGGACTTTCTGGAAGGTCGGAAGGGATCAACATCATCATGGACTATGGATCTGGCAACCACCGAAGGTACATTGATGTCACTAAACTGGCTGCCATTCTTGAGAAGAAACAGACTGGTATCACTGAAGCACTGATCGGCCTTCATGCCTTGACTGGTTGTGATTTCACATCGTGTTTCTACAGAAAGGGCAAAGTGAAGCCCTTCCAGCGGATGGAGTCAGATGCAGCTCATGTGATGGCATTGCGATCTCTAACAGCTGAGTCGGTAGACGTCCAAGCTGTTACATCCTTTGTCTGCGTGCTGTATGGCTTCAAAACCTCTGACATTAATGAAGCCAGATACAAAGCATTCATGCGAATGGGTGGTGGTGACGAAAAGGAGCCCCTTGCCAGAATAAAGAAGATAAACTGTGCCTCTCTTCCCCCATGTGCAAAGACACTTGGTAATCATATGAAAAGGGTGAACTATGTGGCAAGAATCTGGAAGAGAGCTGATCAGACAGATCCAACTGGTGGGGTGAGTCCGCCAAACTCTGGATGGAAGTTGTCTCAAAACTGCTTTGAACGCTTACGATGTCTCTGCGAAAAGACCGACTGGACAACCCTCCCAACCACTTTCTCAATAATCCTCTCCACGAAGTTCTGGCACTCAAGCTTTTGGGTCTCACTATCTGCCATGATTTTTCCTGGGAAAACCACATTTCAAATCTGGCCTCCAAAGCCAGTCGCCGACTGGGCATCCTCCGTCGTGCGAAGTCCTTCCTTGGCACACCTGAGCTCCTCACCACATACAAGGCTTTCATCCGCAGCTCAATGGAATACTGCTCTCCCCTCTGGGCTGGTGCTCCTGCCTCACACCTAGCTCGTCTTCACACTGTTGAAACCAAAGCGTTCAGAATCATTGGAATCTCCCGCGATGAAGATACCTCCGAGGGCCTTTCACTTACTCTCCGTAGGCAGGTTGGTAGTCTTTCTGTCTTCTACCGACTCCTCTCCGGCCTTGCTCCTCCAGCTCTCTCTGGGCTCTGTCCCCCAAATATTCCTACAGGTCGCACAAGATCTGCCTGCAACCCTCTTATGGTTAAACTGCCAAAATCAAGACTCTCTGCTCACCTTCACTCTTTCATTCCTCTTTTCTCCCGCCTCTGGAACAAACTCCCTCACTTTCTTCAATCCCACTCCTCCCTCCAGGTCTTTAAAACAGCTGTTCACCACCATCTCTTATCTTCCCCCATCCAAAACCTTGATCTTTTCTACCCCCGCTAATTTCACCCCAAGTCCACTTTTTTGAAATCTCAACTTCTTTCCTGGAAGTCCTTGGTGTCCTTGTATTTATACTTCTCCCACCCCCCCCCCCCCTTCCCACGCCGCCTTCCCCCAAGCCCACTCCCTCCCACATTTCCCGATGTCCCTGCTCACAAATGTTGTGTTTATGTGCTTCCCCTTCTCTCCCCATCTTGTCTACCGCACCCCTTTTTATATACTTTGTTTGTTTGTCTGTTAGATTTGTTTGTGTGATAAATGTTAGCTCTTTCACGAGCCTTTATTCTGTATACCAAAAAAAATAAAATAACCAGACTGGTATCCAGGAAGTTCAGTTACAGAGTCCCTCACAGGCCCACATGAGGATGACGGGGATGGCGTGGAAGGTAATTCAGTAGATGAGGACGAGTCAGATAATGCTTGGAGTGAGGACAGTCATGAGAGTGACGAAAGTGATAGAGAAGACTTGTAATGCCAAGAGGACATCAAGTTAATTATGTGAACTGCATATTTGCAAGTTTTCCATATATCGTTGTTCGGTAATGGAGTCACTTAATGAGCGGGTGGGCTACACATTTACATGAAAAACTATACATTTTCTTGCAATAATGCGGGTGTCAGTGTAATGGTTGACCATGTAAACATAGGTATAGACACCTTATTCATGATACCATGCATAGTTCTCCAGATATTGAGAAAAATAGGTTTTTCGGTACTGGCGTCACTAATTGGGTGATTTCGGGGGGAAAGCCACGGGTCAGACCCGGCAGCAATGCATTTTTGTGATGTCGGTATGACCCCATCAGCCCATGAGGCCAAACGTTCCGGCGCTTTTCACTTGAATAAACCTTCTGGGCTCCTGGACTATGAGCAACAAGTGTAGCCTGCTACTATTTGTGACCATAGAGCTTTAATCTTTATTTGTGACCATAGAGTACCATCCCCACGACCTCCTGCTGTTGCAACCGCTCCTCCATCTCATGCACCTCTGCTGTTGCATTCCACTTCCGACTTCCCTTCTTCTCTGGGAGAGCATTCTTCACCACTGAATCACTTTAATCCCGCAACATCATGAACTCCCGCACCCACACCACCTTAAACTCCTCGGTTAATGATGTCAAGGGAAACCGGAGTTTTCCACCCTGACCATAAAAGGCAATTTTCGTCAAACAGCATGGCACTCCCACCCACCTCCTCACAAACCCGCTCACCACAACCTCCATCCTCTCTACATGCCCAATCGCAATATCATACAGTCACGTGAAAAAGTAAGTACACCCATGTAAAGTTTTGACTTTTTCAACATATTTCAACATACAGCTATTTGATCTTCATTTCAACAATATTGATAGATAAAAAAAAGTGATACAATATAACAAATATCATGAAACATTTACATTTTGGAGTCCATTGTATAATTTAAATAAACATAAATGCAAATTTTGCATGTGGAAAAAGTAAGTACACCCCTACATTTATCACTACTTCAAATACCTAAAATTAGAATCAGGTGCACCAGCTCAGGTGCAAATGATTAGAACATCGTTAGAGAGGATCTTGGAGGAACCTGTCTTATTTAAACCTCAGACATTGAGTTTGGTTTGCTCTTTGTTGTTGAAGTGTGTGGCGTCACCATGCCTAGATCAAAAGAGCTCTCTGAGGCCTTCAGAAAGAACGTTATAGATGCCTACGAGTCTGGGAAGGGATTTAAAAAGACCTCCAAACAATTTGAAATCAATCATTCAACTGTTCGGAAGATCATCTACAAGTGGAAAAGATGCGAAACAACTGCCAATTTGTTGAGGCCAGGCTGCCCCAGCAAGTTCAGCCCGAGAGCAGACCGCAAGATGCTGAAAGAAGTATCGAAGAACCCCAGAATGTCATCACGGGACCTCCAGGTAGCTCTTGCCACTGTTGATGTCAAAGTGCACGAGTCTACCATGAGAAAGAAGCTGCACAAATTTGATCTACATGGGAGGTGTGCCAGGAGGAAACCTTTGCTGTCCAGAAAGAACATAAAGTTTGCCAATGAACACCTAGGCAAAGACCAGCACTTCTGGAACAATGTGCTCTGGGCAGATGAGTCAAAGGTAGAGCTATTTGGCCACAGTGCCAGAAGACATGTTTGGTGAAAACCAAAGACAGCATTTGACCACAAGAACCTGATACCAACTGTAAAGCATGGTGGTGGAAATATTATGGTTTGGGCAGCTTTGCTGCATCAGGGCCTGGGCAGCTCACCATCGTAGAATCCACTATGAATTCTTCATTGTACCAGAGGGTGCTTGAGGATAATGTGAGGCCATCTGTCGGAAAGTTGAAGCTCAACCGAAGGTGGACCTTGCAACATGACAATGACCCTAAACAAACAGTAAAACCACCAAGGAATGGCTGAAAAGAAATAAATGGAGGGTTCTGGAATGGCCAAGTCAAAGCCCGGATCTAAATCCCATCGAGATGTTGTGGGGGGATTTGAAACGAGCTATGCATGCAAGAAACCCCTCAAACATCGCACAGCTGAAAGAATTCTGCATGGAGGAGTGGGCAAAAATTTCTCCCAGTCGATGTCAGAGACTGGTCGACAGTTATAAGAAACGCCTACTTGAGGTTGTTTCTGCCAAAGGGGGCAATACCACCGATTAGAGCCAAGGGTGTACTTACTTTTTCCACATGTGAAATTTGCATTTATGTTTATTTAAATTATACAATGGATGACAAAATGTAAATGTTTCATGATATTTGTTATATTGTATCACCTTTATCTTTCAATATTGTTGAAATGAAGATCAAATAGCTGTAATAATAATAATAATAATGCATTTATTTTATATAGCGCTTTTCAGGAAGCCCAAAGACGCTTTGACAGAGTGCAAAACATAATGCATAGCAAAACATAAAAACAATTGCAAAAAAAGAAGAATCAATAGGGAAATATTCAAAGCACAAAGGAGGGAGAAGGAGAGGAGATAGTCAGGGGTTAGATGCTGTGGGTTAAATGTTGAATGCAGTGTTGAACAGGTGGGTCTTGAGTGATGTTTTGAATGTGGTGAGTGAGGAGGAGTCTCTGATGGTGTGAGGTAGCGAGTTCCAGAGGGTGGGAGCAGCGATGGAGAAGGCCCTGTCCCCCCAGGATCTAAATTTGGTCCGGATGGGGGGGGGGGGGGGGGGGGGGGGTCAGGAGGTTGGTACCAGCAGAGCGGAGGTTGCGGGTGGGAGTGTGTCTGGAGAGGAGGTCAGCCAGGTAGGATGGGGCCAGGTTATGGAGGGCTTTGTAGGTCAAGAGGAGGATTTTGTACTGGATTCTCTGGGAGATGGGGAGCCAGTGAAGCTTGTAAAGGACGGGGGTGATGTGGTCACGGGTCCGGGAATGGGTGAGTAGACGGGCAGCGGAGTTCTGAATGTATTGGAGTTTATTGGTGATTGTTGAGGGTGAACCATAAAGGAGGCTATTGCAGTAGTCCAGACGGGAAGTGATGAAGGCGTGGATGAGGGTTTCTGCAGCCACGGAGGAGAGGGATGGACGGAGACGGGCGATGTTTTTCAGGTGAAAGAAGGCTGTCTTTGTGATCTGTTTAGTGTATTTGTCGAAGGAGAGGGTTTGGTCAAAGATGATGCCAAGATTCCGGATGTGAGGGGAGGTGGATACTGGGAAACCGTCGATGTTGAGGGCAAAGTTATGGGTGGACTTGGTGAGCGTTTTTGGGCCAATGATGATTATTTCAGATTTATCACAGTTAAGTTTGAGGAAGTTGATTTGAAGCCAGGATTTTATTTCAGTGATGCAGTTTGTCAGGATAGAGTGGGTGGCGGTGGAGATGGACTTGGTGGAGATGAAAAGCTGGATGTCATCGGCGAAGCAGTGGAATTGGAGACCATGACGGCGGATTAAGTGACCGAGGGGGGACAGGTAAAGGATGAAGAGGAGGGGGCCAAGAACTGAACCTTGGGGGACACCTTGGGGGAGGGGAGCAGTGGGGGATTTGCAGTTATTGATGGAGATGAACTGACGTCTGTCAGAGAGGTATGATTTAATCCAAGAGAGGGCAGTGCCGGTAATGTTAAAGGTGGTTTCAAGTCGGGTGAGGAGGATGGTGTGATCGATGGTGTCAAAGGCGGCGCTGAGGTCGAGGAGGATGAGAATGTTGAGGTTGCCAGCGTCAGAGGAGAGGAGAAGGTCGTTGGTGATTTTGAGGAGAGCAGTTTCAGTACTGTGGTTGGAGCGGAATCCGGATTGGAATGTTTCATACAGGTTATTGGCAGAGAGGTGATGTTTGAGTTGAGTGGTTACAGCGCGTTCCAAAACGTTTGACAGAAAGGGTAGGTTGGAGATGGGTCTGAAGTTATTTAGGGTGTCAGGGTTTAGTCCAGGTTTTTTCAGAATGGGGGTAACAGCAGCAATTTTGAGGGATGGTGGGACGATGCCTGTAGACAGGGAGGAGTTTATTGTTGCAATGATAAGTGGAGAGAGAGCAGGAAGGGAGGCCTTGACAAAGCTGGAGGGGATGGGGTCAAGAGTGCAGGTGGCAGTTTTCATTCCGATGAGGAGTTCAGAGAGGTCAGTAGGGGAGACTGGGGAGAATTGAGACAGGGGATGGCAGGATAAGGGGGGGCAGGTGGTTTGAGGGGGAGCGGGTGCGGCGGTGGTCAAGCTGTTGTAGATGTTTTCAATTTTGCGTTGGAAGAATGAAAGGAAGGAGATGCAGTTGTCTATTGTGAATGACTGGGTGGTGGTGTTCAGGGGGCTGAGGAGTTTGTTTATTGTAGAGAAGAGTGCTTTTGGGTTTCCGGAGCCAGAGTGGATAATTTGAGAGTAGTAGGCGGAGCGGGCGCGGGAGAGGGCATCTTTATATGTCCTTATGTATGTGGTCCTTGTGGTATTGTATGTGGTCCTTGTAGGCCTGGGAGTGAACTGTGAGACCTGTTTTATTGCGGAGTCTTTCAAGTTGGCGAGCACGAGTTTTCATCAGGCGGAGTTCAGGGGTAAACCAGGGAGCAGAATGGGTGAAAGAAACTGTTTTGGTTTTTATAGGCGCAAGTTGGTCAAGGCAGGAGGAGAGAGTGTGGTTGTAGTAGTCAGTGAGGTCAGAAGGGGTGTGGAGGTCAACGAAGGGAGAAGTGGACATTTTTTCAGAGAGGGTCGATGAGAATGAGGTAGGTGAAAGAGCGTTTAGCTTACGGAAGTTGATAGTGCGATAATGCCTTGGTGCTGGGGTGGGGATGTTGATGGTCAGAGTGATGGCTAGGTGGTCAGAGAGAGTGAGGTCGGAGCCAGAGAGATGGTGCAAAATTAGTCCAGTAGAGCAGACAAGGTCCAAAATGTGACCACGGTTATGGGTAGGAAAGTTGACATGTTGAGTGAGGTTAAAGCAGGTGAGTAAATCAGTGAAGTCAGTGGTTAGCGTGGAGTCAGTGGAGTCCATGTGGATATTGAAATCACCAAGGAGGAGGATTGAGGGGGAGAGGGAACATAACTGGGTCAGAAAGTAGGAGAAGTCAGACAGGAATGATGGGTGTGGTTTGGGAGGGCGGTAGACAACAGCCATGACTGACTGTGTGTGACCAGAGAGTTTAAAAGCCAGTTGTTCAAATGATGGAGCAGATGAGATGGAGATGAGGTTGGTCTTGATGTCTTGTCGGTGAATAACGGCAATTCCACCACCTCGGCCCTCCGAGCGTGGTTTATTGATGTAAGAATATCCATTGGGTGTGGTGAGGTTGAGCATGTAGTAGTCCAGTGGTTGTTGCTGTATGTTGAAATATGTTGAAAAGTCAAAACTTTACATGGGGTGTACTTGCTTTTTCACGTGACTGTACATCATCAATGGCCACAATACTCGTGGCATCAATCCAAACTTCAAACACCATACCTTCAACTTACCTGACAAACTACATCCATCAATACTCTTCAAACTTCTCAAAAACTTGTTTCTCACCTCCTCCACCATTGCGACATCATTCAACTCCACTGCATACAGTCTTCCCAAACTTTTCACAGGGGCCTCTGTCAATGATGGAACCACCAGACCATGTGACCCCCAGCTCAAACCTGTGCATGTTATCCACCACTCCTCGACTTTCTTGCTTTAAAGCCCATTCTTACCCACCGCATCAACCTTTCCAGTCATCCCAGTACCTCCACTGTTGCATCAGCCGACTGTTGGACAACTGATATATATATAGGTGGTATGAGCTTTCGCAGGACAGAACAATATGGCGCCAATCATGCACTGACGGAATTAGTCTAACTTTGGACAGTGTCATCACCAAAATGAATGCACTGCAAATCGGAGGGATGGAAATGGCAACCACCCATGCCCCTTTGTCAGATCTTTCCACCACAGAGGAGATTTTACAAGACACATCCATTTCTGTGAAGTGCTCGAGAAACAACCTCACCATCCCTATCAGTTTGTCCAAGGCAAGCCCTAGGACCCCGCTCATTGCTTAGTGATGGGTGTGTTCAAATGTGTGTGTGTGTGTGTGTGTGTGTGGTGTGTGTGTGAGAGTGATTTTCATTGAAGTGGACAAGAGGTTTACATTGTTTGAGAATTGTGGAATCTTTTTTCTGAAATTTAAATTTTTAAAAAAATGTATGTTGCAAGAGAAGGTTTGGTGAAGGCCCGACGTGGAGATCGGTTTCTGAGGTTTGGGACATGGAATGTCGGGACAATGACAGGGAGATCAGGAGAAGTGGTGGAAGTATTGGTCAGAAGAAGAGTGGACATATGTTGTGTGCAGGAGACGAGATGGAAGGGAAGTGGTGTGAGAATGGTGAAGGGTAGGCAGGGACAGAAATACAAGTTTGGGTGGCAAGGGTGCCCGGAGGGCGTGAATGGTGTTGGTGTCCTGTTTTCTGAGGAGTTTGTAGACAGTGTGGTGAGTGTGACGAGAGTGAGTGAAAGGTTGATGATGGTGAAAATGATGATTGGAAAGCTCTTGGTGAACGTCATCTCGGGATATGCTCCGCAGGTTGGTCGGAGCGAGGGAGAGAAGGACAAGTTCTGGTGTGCAATAGAGAAGCTGATGGAAAACGTGAAAGATGAGGAAGTTGTTGTGGTAGGAGGAGACCTAAATGGACATGTGGGAAGGAGTATGGACGGTTTTGAGGGAGTTCATGGGGGTTACGGATATGGTGTGAGAAATGGAGAAGGTGAAAGGATTTTGGAGTTTGCTGATGGAGCTGATTTGTTGATTTGTAATACTCAGTTCCAGAAAGAGGATAATAAGCTTGTTACATACACGTCAGGTGGGTCGACGACAACCGTTGACTACCTGATGGTGCGTAGGCGAGATAGGGGGCACCTCCGGGACACAAAGGTGATCCCGGGGGAGGAGGCTGTTTCACAGCACCACTTGGTTGTCTGCGACATAAGGTTGAAAGGTGCGAGGAGAGCTCGGCGGGTGAAGTACCAACCGAGAATGAAGGTGTGGAAGTTGAAAGAGGTGACAGTGAGGGAGGCATTAAAAGAGAGGCTGAGTATGGCAGAGGATTATGTGGTTGAGCTTGAAAGTGGTTGGATGTCAATGAAAGATAGTCTGTTGGGAGCCGTTGGTGAGGTATGTGGATGGACAAAAGGACCACCGAGGCACTCGGAAACATGGTGGTGGGATGATGAAGTTGGAAAGAAGATTGACGAGAAGAGGAAGATGTTCAAGGAGTGGCAGAGGGCGAAGGGTACGGGGGCAGAAAAGGAAGAGCATGAAAGTTATAAGGCAGCCAAGAAGGCTGCAAAGAAAGAGGTAGCAAAGGTGCAGGAGGCATGCAGGAAAATGTTCGGAGAACGCTTGGATTTGGAAGAGGGTCAGAGAGCGGTATTCAGGATTGCAAAGCAGATAGCGAAAGAGAGGTGTGATGTGATGGGGGTGAGTTGCTTGAAGGATGAAGTGGGACAAATCGTTGTGGACCCAGATGGAATTAAAGGAAGATGGAAGAGATATATGGAAATACTGTTGAATGCAGAGAATGAATGGGATGGCAACATCGAGAGTAACCCAGTTTTAGGACCGGCAGAGAAGATAACTGAGAAGGAAGTTGAGGAAGTGATAAAAGCAATGAAGAGTAGAAAAGTGGGAGGGCCGACGGGAGTTGTGGGAGATATGTTGAAGGCAGCGGGAAATTGGGGTGTGAAGAGAATGTCAGATCTGCAATCTGGTGGTGAAAGAAGGCCGCATTCCAGTGGATTGGGAATTGAGTACCCTCGTCCCTCTATACAAGGGGAAAGGTGACCCTCTGGACTGTGGCTCGTATCGAGCGATAAAGTTATTGGAGCATGGAATGAAGGTATTGGAAAGGGTGTTGGAGAGGAGGATAAGGAAGAAAGTGAAGATTGACGAAATGCAGCTTGGATTTATGCCAGGAAGAGGAACGACAGACATACTTTTTATTGTGAGGCAGTTGCAGGAGAAATACATGGAGAAGAGGAAGAAGTTGTTTCTTGGGTTTGTTGATCTGGAGAAAGCATTCGATAGGGTTCCACGTGAAGTAGTGACATGGGCACTGAGGAAGTTAGGAGTAGAGGAATGGTTGATCAGAGTAGTGATGGCAATGTACAAAAGAGCGCACACAGCTGTAAGGACGAAGGACGGGAACAGTGGTGAGTTTGAGGTGAAGGTGGGAGTGCATCAGGGGTCGGTACTAAGTCCACTACTATTTGTAGCTGTGATGGAGGTACTGGCTCTGAACGTAAAGGAGGGTTTACCGTGGGAGTTGTTGTATGCAGATGATCTGGTGTTGATTGCAGAAAGTATGGATGGACGGAAGGAGAAGATGAACAAGTGGAAGGAATGTATGGAGACGAAAGGTCTGAAGGTGAATATCGGAAAAACAAAGGTGATGGCAAGTGGTAAAGCATGTGGTGAGGTGGAAAGAACTGGGAAGTGGCCACGTGCTATGTGCAGGAAGGGTGTCGGAGAGAACTCAATTCAATGTACAATGTGCGCTGAGTGGGTTCATCAAAAATGTAGTGGTTTGAGAGGGTCATTAACCAGTGTGGCAGCTACATTCAAGTGTAAGGTGTGCACAGAGGGAGCTGCAGATGGAGGAAATGTTGAGTTGGATCTTGGAGACGGCATGAAGCTGGAAGGTGTGAAAACATTTTGTTACCTAGGAGACATGCTGAATGGAGAAGGTGGATCAGACTCGGCAACGGTTGCTAGAGTGAGATGTGCATGGAAGAAGTTTCGGGAACTGAGTGGCGTGCTGACGAGGAGGGAAGTGTCGTTGAAGCTGAAGGGAAAGGTGTATGCTGCATGTGTGAGAAGTGTTATGATTTATGGGAGCGAGACATGGGTAATGAACGTAGAGCAGCAACGAAGGCTGGAAAGGGTGGAAATGCAAATGGTTCGGTGGATGTGTGGAGTTTCGTTGAGAGGAAGCCAAATGATGAATTGCGAAAGATGATGGGAATAGAGCCTGTGATGGATGCTGTGAAGAGAAACAGTTTGAGATGGTTTGGTCATGTGTTGAGGAAGGATGAAAGTGACTGGTTGAGAAGAGTGATGGAAATGAATGTGGAAGGAAGTCGAGGACGGGGAAGACCGAGAAAGACTTGGCTAAAGATGGTCGAAGAAGAAATGCGGGCAAGGGGGTTAACAAGGGGAGATGCAGAAAATAGGGCAAAATGGAGAAGATTGTCATGGGGACCGCAAGGCTAACCCTCGCTCTTGCAGGGAAAATGGCCTTAAATTCCATCAATGAAGAAGTATATAAAAAAAATTCAAACTTTATTCCCCATGGCAAGTCAATCATATGTATAAAGTTTCGCATTGATCTGTTAAGCAGTTCTGGAGAAGATAGTTTTTTCATTTTTCAATCCAATGTGACCACTAGACCATGTGACTGATGATGTCATAAATGTAATTCTTAACTTGCATTGGGTCGTAGATCAGATGTGAAGTTTCTGATTTTTTTGAATAAGGATTTGGATTCAACCAATTATGGCTGGAATACTGCTTCACCGATGTCTTCGTTATCATGCTATATACAGTCGTGGCCAAAAATATTGCCACCCTTGCACCTTTTTCAAATAACTCACAATTTTCTCTAAAAAGTAGTTAAAATTGACAAAAGTATTTGGTCTACACAATTCTTTATTTCACTGTTAATATTATAGAACCTTTGTTTTTGATTCAGAACTTAATACATCCTTTTAAATCCGAAAATAAAAAGAAATAGCATTGATAAAATTATTGACACCCTCGAGTTAATATTTGGTAGCACAGCCTTTGGACAAAATAACTGCAGTCAAGCACTTCCTATAGCCATGAATGAGCTTCCGCCACCTCTCTACTGGCAATTTGGCCCACTCTTCTTGTGCAAACCGCACCAGTTCTCCCAGATTTGAGGGGTGCCTTCTCCCAACTGATGTTTTCAGATCTCCCCACAGGTGTTCAATGGGATTTAGATCTGGACTCACTTCAGAACAGTCCAGCGTTTTGTCTTGAACCATTCCTGGTGCTTTGTGAAGTGTGTTTGGGGTCATTGTCCTGCTGCAAGACCCATGACCTTCGACGGAGACCCAGCTTTCTGACACTAGGTTGAACATTGTGCTCCAAAATGCCTTGGTAATCTCCTGATTTCATGATGCCATGGGGACCGAAAAAACAACAACAACCACGGTTCCCGAAAAAGGCCAACCCCCGCTTTGCGGGGAAAAATGGCCTCTAAAGGTGGGGGTTTTTTTTTTGATGCACACATTCAAGGCACCCAATGCCAGAAGCAGCACAGCAAACCCAAAACATCACTGAACCTCCTCCATGTTTGACTGTAGGGAAGGTGTTCTTTTCTTTTGAAGGCTTCATTTTGTTTTCTGTAAACATAGAGATGATGTGCTTTACCAAAAAGCTCTAATTTGGTCTCATCTGTCCACCGGACTGTTGTAAAAATCAAATCCACAACATTGTCCTAATGGTAGGTTTAATTCAAATTCGATCTCTGGCAACACCTGTAAGATATAATCAAGCCTTGTATCAGGATTACATAATCATGGAGGAGTTAAGCAATTAGCAATCAATGCAAGCAAGCCTGGAACATCTAGATATACACACCATTCGAGTATACACTGTCACTCAGATTAAATGTCACAGGAATGATTCGGAGCGATGTTCGTCCGACTTCTTATAGACGCCTCTCAGTGGTTGGAGAGAGCATCACACCTGGGTTCAACTTAGATACAATTTCATTACATTCTCCCCGCCGTTAAAACTACACTTCCGCTAAGGCAGGAATCAAGCTAGCAGCATATAGCAGCAGAATAATAGCAGTGAGCAGCAGTTGTCCGTCCATGTCAGTCGGTCCAACCATAGCGGTCGGGGCGGCGAATCTCCCTCCTGGCGTGGGTCCGGAAACTACCGGGTACTACATCCCCAAGACCGGAGTCCCCTGCGTCGGAGTAGCCGCCTAAGTCAGGTGACGGCGGTGGCACCACAGGGCCTACAGGTTGGGGAGCGTTTAGCGGTGAAGATGCTGGCAGATACTCCATAGGTGGATCAACGGGAGAGTCCATGGACTCGTTAACTGGTTCGTCAATGTCCCCGCATGGGGCCAGGTGGCGTACGGAGACTGTCGACTCGCGTCCATCAGACATCAATACACGAGCATGCTCGGGATTAGCTTGGAATACCTGCACCTTATCCACTAGTGGGTCATATTTACTCATGCGAACTGCACTATTGAGGAAAGCCGGTCCCGGCTCAGCAAGCCAACTCGGTAAAGGTCAGGTACTACCCGAACTCCTCGGGTGATAATAATAATAATAATTCATTTATTTTGTATAGCGCTTTTCCAGAAGCCCAAAGGCGCTTTGACAGAGTGGCAAACATAATGCATAACAATACATGAAAACAACAATTGCAAAAAGACAAGAATCAATAGGGAAATATTTAAAGCAAAAGGAGGGAGAAGGAGAAGAGATAGTCAGGGGTTAAATGCTGTGGGTTGAATGTTGAATGCAGTGTTGAACAGGTGGGTCTTTAGTGATGTTTTGAATGTGGTGAGTGAGGAGGAGTCTCTGATGGTGTGAGGTAGTGAGTTCCAGAGGGTGGGAGCAGCGATGGAGAAGGCCCTGTCCCCCCAGGATCTGAATTTGGTCCGGATGGAGGGGGTCAGGAGGTTGGTACCAGCAGAGCGGAGGTTGCGGGTGGGAGTGTGTCTGGAGAGGAGGTCAGCCAGGTAGGATGGGGCCAGGTTATGGAGGGCTTTGTATGTCAAGAGGAGGATTTTGTACTGGATTCTCTGGGGGATGGGGAGCCAGTGAAGCTTGTAAAGGACGGGGGTGATGTGGTCACGGGTCCGGGAATGGGTACGTAGACGGGCAGCGGAGTTCTGAATGTATTGGAGTTTATTGGTGATTTTTGAGGGTGAACCATAGAGGAGGCTATTGCAGTAGTCCAGACGGGAGGTGATGAAGGCGTGGATGAGGGTTTCTGCAGCCGTGGAGGAGAGGGATGAGCGGAGACGGGCAATGTTTTTCAGGTGAAAGAAGGCTGACTTTGTGATCTGTTTAGTGTATTTGTCGAAGGAAAGGGTTTGGTCAAAGATGACGCCAAGATTCCGGATGTGAGGGGAGGTGGATACTGGGATACCGTCGATGTTGAGGGCAAAGTTATGGGTGGATTTTGTGAGCGTTTTTGGGCCAATGATGATTATTTCAGATTTATCACAGTTAAGCTTGAGGAAGTTGATTTGAAGCCAGGATTTTATTTCAGTGATGCAGTTTGTCAGGATAGAGTGGGTGTCGGTGGAGACGGACTTGGTGGAGATGAAAAGCTGGATGTCATCGGCGAAGCAGTGGAATTGGAGAATTGGTGATGAAACATCCGTTCGTGGGGAGTTTGATTGGTAGCTGTACACAATAAAGTCCTGATCGAGTTCAGTGCCACGGGTAGCGACCAAGCCCATTTGTCTAGGCCTCGGCCGAGGGACTTAAGACTCAGCGTAACGGCTCTCCATATAGTACCATTGAAGCATTCGACCTGTCCATTCGCCTGCGGCCTATACGGAGTAGTATAGCTAGAAGCGACATTATGCTGGAGTAAGAAGTTCCTCACTTCCTGGGACAGGAACACCGTGCCTCGATCGGTATGCACATAGGCCGGATTCCCAAAAATAGAAAACAAGTTCTGCAGGCACTGGATAACCGTGGCGGCCGTCATATATACGCACGGGAAAACAAAAGGGAATCTCGAGAACTCATCAACGATCGTGAGTAGATAACGAGAGTTACTCGAAGCCGGTGATGCCGGCAGTGGTCCTTTGAAATCCATCGCCAATCTCTCCCACGGCCTAGTGGCTCGGACCAGCGTACCCATAGGAGGGTTGTAGAAACGCGGTTTGAGTTCAGCACATACAGAACAAGTGCGACAGAGCTGACGAATATCCTCAACAGAGTCGGGCAAGTTGCGACTGCGCACAAAATGAGCGAAACGCGTCACCCCGGGATGGCACAAGGTGTCGTGCAAAACGCGCAGGTCCTCAAAAGAGGTGAGGCTCGCACACATCGCCGGCCGCGATAAAGCGTCGGCAACCAGGTTATCCCGCCCAGGGCGATATTTGATTGTGTAGCAGAAATCGGCGAGCTCGATCCGCCAGCGAGTGATTTTCTCATTCTTAATGCGTTGAGCATGCTGTGTGTTGTACATAAAATCAACGCTCTGTTGGTCTGTGATAATTTGGAAGCATCGTCCGAGCAAATAGGGACGCCAACGCCTGATCGACTCGACGATGGCATACGCCTCCTTTTCGACAGACGAATGTCTCCGCTCAGCGGAGGAGAGAGTCCGTGAAAAGAAGGCCACAGGGCGCCCCCCTTGAGAGAGAGTTGCAGCTATCGCATGATCCGACGCATCGCTTTCCAAAACAAAGGATTTATTTTCGTCAATCGTCGCCACAGCGGCGCCAGCGATGTCAGACTTAAGGCTATGAAAAGCGGCCTTGGCAGCAAGGCTCATAGGGAACGCTTCGCAATCCAGAAGTGGGTGGAGCTTCGCGGAGAAATTTTGAACCCACTTGGAATAATGAGCAAACAGCCCGAGATCACGCTTCAACGAAGCACGATCGCAGGGCGGGGCCATGTCGAGCAAGGGTCGCAGACGCTCCTTATCCGGAGCGACAGAGTCGTGGGTCACGGTGTACCCCAGGAGATCTATCGTGCGAGCAGAGTAGCGACATTTAGCCTCATTCATAGTCAAGCGATACCTCTGCGCGACCTCGAGGAAGCGCTTCAGATTAGCATTATGATGTTCCTGGTCATACCCGCAAACCGTGAGATTATCCAGATAAACGAAGACATCGGCAAGTTCTCCTTAGCGATGAGGTCGTCCATAGCCCTCTGAAAACACGCGGCCCCCTTCGTGACCCGAAAGGTAGCCGGGTGAACTGGTATAACCTCTGACCTGATTCAAACGCAGTATAGATGCGATCTGCCGCGGAGATGGGGATCTGATGATACGCACTACGTAGATCGAGAGTGCTATAGACCGAATACTGTGCCACCTGTCGAAACAGAGAGTCCAGTCCCGGGAGTGGGTAGGCGTCCAGCTGGGTAAAACGATTAATCATCTGCGAAGTCGATTACCATGCGTTTGCGATGCGATTCGCTTCGTACCACCAGAACTTGGGCCCGCCATGGCGACCGACTAGGTTCTCTGATACCTTCCTTTAGTAGCTGCGCCGTTTCTTCCGCAATGAATTGTGCGTCAGCTCGTGAGTAGCGTCGCGATTTAACCGCGCCAGGTGTGCAGTCCATGGTCATATTGGGGAACAGCAACAGTGGCTCAATTTCCATCCCTGCAAGAGCACACACAGCAAGAGTATCAGTACCACCAAGTTCCATTTCCAAACGTCCATGTCGCTTGAGAAAATCATGTCCGAACAAAACTTCTGCACATAATGCTGGTAAGACCATTAAATGCACATCCGGAAACATTCGACCCTTAATTACAAGCTTCAGTCGACATTCCCCTTTTGTGCTAAGCCATCGCCCCTGAGAGGCCATAAAGATTCTGCGTCTTGTCCCAAGAATCGGCCATCCATGTTTCTGCACAAGCCGAAGATCCACATAACTATCCGTGGATCCCGTGTCGATTAAAGCATTTGCAAAAATTCCTTCAATCATGAGTGGGATTATAGCACGAGACAGGCCAGGTGGCCCTGTAGTTATCGAGTCGTCGAGGGGAGGCGCTCGAGCCTCGCGTGTGGATCCGACGCCAGCTAATGTCTTTCGTGCCATTGAAGTCGCTTGTAGGCCAGTCGTGCCACCTCCAGAGCGCGCTCGAGCCACGCGCGAAGTTCCCAGCTTTCATGCAGTTAAAGTAGCTTGTAGGTCGATCGTGCCGCCTCCGGAGGGCGCTCGTGCCACGCGCGGAGTTTCAAAGCCAGCATTCACCGATCGGGAGGCCGATCCCGGAAGTTGGCAGGGTGTCGGAAGAATGCCTGTCAAGGACGGTCATGCTGCGTACTGAAGTGATTGCGACACTTGTTTAGTCGGCGCGGTGAGTCTCATCAAGGTCGAGCTCTCAGCTCGGGGCCCACGGAGAGGGGCGATCCCCATCAAAGTCGGGCGAGACGCGCCGAGCGCCGTTCGTACCGCGGGCTCAGAGATAAGCACATTCATCGTCGAGCGAGCTCGCTTGCCTTGCGACGCTCGGCAAACTTTTGCAAAATGTCCCGTCTTTGTGCACAAATGACACTTTGCGTCCTTAGCTGGGCAAACTGACCTGGGATTCTGATTCCCGCAGAAATAGCACGTAACGTTACTTCCTGACTTGGGTCCTGCTGCAGCAGCCACCGTCCAGCCTGGATCGGGATCCTCGAGAGTATCCGTGGTCCCCGATTCCGGCGGAGGTGCCGAGGCGGCATCCTCGATCTCGGCGGTAGCTCTCTCCGGTCAGGTCTGTCGAGATATCCCCGCAGTGACGTGTGGGCATTCATACGCGTCGGATTATTCCCGTGCTTCGGTGTACACGTGAGATAACCGAAGTGCTTCGGCTAGTGTCAAGTCGGATGCTTCAAGTAGTCTTTGTCTGACGACCGGCGACCTTAGACCTTAGACGAAAGCATCGCGGACAAGGTCATCGCAGACCTGTTCATGGGTGCGTACCACAGGGGTACTTTCCTTCAGTAGGCATCGGAGGTCTTGAGCAAATTGATCTAAGGTCTCCGTGGGCTGTTGTCGACGAGACGCAAGCAAATGTCGGGAATAGACCACGCTTCGTTTTTTTATGTAGATACGCTTCAGCTCAGCCACAGCAACATCGAACGTCTCACATTGTTCAATGGTCATATACACAGTGTGGTGCACCGTAGATTGCAGCACAGCGACCTTTGTTTCATTGGTGACAGCCTCCTGGGCATTGAACTGATTATTCAAGATTTTCAGCCAATGTGTTAGTTGGGCGGCCGCGTCCGTCGCCTGGGGATCTGCTCCGAAGACAGGCACTTGGATCATCTTATGAGCCATGTCGTACTCGTTCGGGTCTCGTACTCGTTCGGGACGAAGAGACGAATTTGAATTAAGTGTTGTAAAAATCAAATCCACAACATTGTCCTAATGGTAGGTTTAATTCAAATTCGATCTCTGGCAACACCTGTAAGATATAATCAAGCCTTGTATCAGGATTACATGATCATGGAGGAGTTAAGCAATTAGCAATCAATGCAAGCACGCCTGGAACATCTAGATATACGCACCATTTGAGTATACACTGTCACTCAGATTAAATGTCACAGGAATGAGTCGGAGCGATGTTCGTCCGAGTTCTTATAAACGCCTCTCAGTGGTTGGAGAGAGCATCACACCTGGGTTCAACTTAGATACAATTTCATTACAAGGACAATCTCCCAGAAGGATTTTGGCTTGTTCAGGTTTGTTTTGGAAAACTCCAGTCGGGCTTTCTCAGCAGTGGGGTCCTCCTAGGTCTCCTACCACAGAACCCCCTTTCATTGAGTTGGCGACAGATGGTGCGAGTTGAAACTGTCGTACCTGGTGTCTGAAGGTCAGCTTGAATCTGTTTGTCAGTTGATCGAGGTGCTTTCTCCACCATTCGAACAATCCTTCGCTGCAAACTTCGATCACGTTTTCTCTTGCGTCCACATCCAGGGACGTTGGCTACAGTGCCATGAGCCTTAAACTTCCTGATAACATTGCGTACGGTGGACACAGGAACATCAAGGTCTCTGGAGATGGACTTGTAGCCTTGAGATTGTCAACGCTTGGCTACAATCTTGTGTCTGACCTCCTCAGACAATTCTCTGGTTTTCTTTATTTTCTCCATGCTCATTGCAAGCCTGGTGTTGGCTTAGCGGTTAGGGTGCCAGCTTGGGATCCTAGGATCCTGGGTTCGAATCCCGGTCGATCGCTAAATTAACGCCAGGGGGGTTGACTCAGCCTGTCATCCTTCCGAGGTCGGCAAATTGAGTACTAGTTCACTGGTAATTCCCTGTGTGTCACAAGAGGCGACTAACAGGGTTGGCGGCTGGAAGGGCATCCGGCCATAAAACATTGCTTCAAAAAGGGGACCAAGGTGCCTGAAAAAGGCCACCCCCTGCTCTGTGGGGAAAAATGGCCTCTAACGGTGGTCTCTCTCCATGCTCATTGCGGTACACACAGTGACACAAAACAGCAGAATGACTCCTTTTCTCTATTCAAATTGGTTAAATGAGTGATTTTATATTGCAGGCACCTGCAACTCACCACAGGTGAATTCAATTCCAAAGTAAAGGAGCATCACGTGCTTGAAATCTAATTATTTCTAACCACTTCTGAAAGGTGCCAATAATATTGTCCGGGATTTTTTAGGATCTCTTTGTGGAATAAGCTAAGATTTAGTAATTTTTCAGCTCGTTTTGTTTTGTTCCACTGCAAACCAAAGAAATACATTTGTGGATACCAAAAGATTTTAAAATTTCAACATTTTTCTGGAAGAATTGGTGCATTATTTGAAAAAAGTGCAAGGGTGCCAATATTTTTGGCCACAACTGTACCCCTTTGGGAGTTGACGACATATGCGGTTTCATTTTTTTTCGTTTAGTGGTTTTGGAGAAGATGTCCAATTTTCTTCCTTTGATATAATATGGATGTCATATGATGTCAGTTATCAATAACAAAAACTTCACCATGTGGAGTCCCTCCTGTTTAAAGTTTGGCAGCGATCAGACAAGCGGTTGCAGAGAAAATCAAAGATATATAGATGTGGACACACAGACAGACAGGGCCGTTACAATGGTCTCACATCCCGACTCGGGGGCGAGACTAAGAAGGAGGTAGTATTCCCACAGTCAAAATAAACATAAATCATTGTCATCAATGACTATTCTCTATTTCCAGAATATTAGTTTTTGTAGCTGAAAACCAAGCCTAGACATGTTGCCACTGCCATAGGGTGTTGTGGGTTAGGGCTGGTCCAGCTTCCACAACAACTCTATCAACCTGCAAGCACTTCATTTACTCTAAACTATTCAGTGGCCCATGTCATATTCTTTCTGCTTTATTCATCAAAAACGTGAAGAATGCAACAATTAAATTTTGTTTTCCTTCATTATTAAGATGATAAAGAAAATCAACAGGTGACACCATACCTAACCCAACAGTATATTTTCACCAGGATATGAAAACGATGACAATACGTCCAATATAATGGGATTTTCTTATTTCTCCCTGAAGGATATGATCCTTAAATCCACAATAAACCCAGTAGATTGATTCGATATATTTCCCAGCAAGACACAGTGATCATATTTTACTTGCTCAAAAGGATAAAGCATGTGCTATTGGGGTTTAAGTTATTAGTGCAACAAAATAGAATAATCATTAAAATATGCAAGTAATTTTTCATTCTAGACCCCATGTAGGTGGACTTGAACGAATAGACATAGAATGCCAGTTCATCAACAGTCTGATTAGTGCTCGCTACGCTATATCCTTCCTATTGCTTAGGTATGCGAAGTATTGATTTCTCCTGTGGGCTCAGAACTCCAGGCTCCCACTTTTCATGCTTCGACTCTGTGGAGTTCAAAGCTGTAAACATCACTGACATTAACCACACAACTAGTAACCACTTTCTTATTAAAGTTTGGAGGTTCAGTTTATCTGCTCACCTCCATTTCATTGTTCTACTTTTACTTTGCCTGTGGAAGTGGCTGTTGTTTAAAATGTGAGACAGACATGGAGCTACAGGTGAGGAGGAGGGAGACAAACGTGGAAGGAGGGAGGACACCAACAGCGGAGGATAAAATACAGAGAGACTTGGACAACCAAATGGTATGGGAAGAATGGGGTGGACAGGATGGATACAGAAGGAAACTTGCCCTCACCCCTCTTTGTCTGTGTACTATCTTTTTGAAATGGTGAGCATCAATCAAGGAAGTAGCATGTACCATTTTTAGTCCTCGATATACGAGTAATTAATGACTTGGCCTGGGTTTGAAATTCCAACCTCCTCCACTCTGAGTGGACACTCTAACTCTGATGAATTATGTCATTGGGGCCACCGAATGTTAAATTTAAATTAATTTTGGACTTCTTTGAAGTTTATTATTGGACATTATGTTTCGGTGCTAAACGTAGGTTTTTCTTTAATTAAATGATCGCCTTGCACTGCAACCTTTCTTCAAAGATTTTCACTGTAGGTTACTGTTATTAATAACACTGACATGGTTTGTTCAACTTTGTGATAATCCTCAGGTCGCATCTTAAGGCACTGTTATACAAACCGAATCCATGTTGTATTTATCTGTTTACAATAAATGTAAATGTTTGGTATCATTCTTCTCGTTCAATGTTGAGCTTTGCCTGTGTGTGCAGCTTTTCAAATGCAGCATGAGCAGCAGCCGCCGGAAACGGGAGACAGATGAACGCACGAACAGCCACCACAGTTCTCATTATATAATAGATATGTACTCAGTGGGGGCTTCCTCAGAGGTTCTAGGTTCTAGAAGCTCACCAAGAAGAGTCTAAGTGTTAACCAAGCAGTGAGAGAGACTTCTGTGCTGACTCCAATTATGTTTCTGCTGTTCTGTATAAATATGTTGATTTTAACCTCAGGCCTGTAATTCTTCTATGCATTCAATTTATTGAATTGTCTTGTGAAATTGTCATTATTTCTCCTTGTTCATCAATATCGATGGATCCTTGTCTCTCTTCGTTTGTCGATTTATTTTTGTTTGTTCAATAATTTTTTGCTTATTTTCCTTTTTTTTATTCCTGCATAGTTTTTTTAACAAGTGATGGCAAAAGATTGCACTTGTCGTGCTGGGACCAGTCACCTTCTTGAAAAGTTAAATATATTGCAATGTGTTGTGGTCCATATTTTTACACGTATAATACCTGAAATTGATTTTTAGCCTCACCCATTCCATTGATGAAGGAAATGGAGAGGCTATTGCAATCGGTGTGAGTACACATTCAGACGTGCTTCATTATAGATGATGAATTATTTTATATAATGCAAGCTACAAATATATATATATATACAGACTTGGCATTTAATATGGAATATTTTTTTTGTGGGGGTGAACTTACTTTTCAAGATGACTTAGAACCAAAAGTTCATTGGAATTATGTTGAAATTATTCTAGATTTTGTTATTGTGACCTTTAAAAGAAACAAAAACCACAGTTGACATTTCGAAGCAAATAAATTGATCCTTGAAAGTGATGGAAACTGATATCGAACTCAATTCACAGACAGTACTGTGTTAAATTTCTGTGCGTTTTCCAGAAGTATCTCTTTGTTTTGCACATTAGCCAAAAATTTTTTGAACAAAAACAAAAGTTAAATTACGACTGGGATTACGGACAGTAAAATTACAGTTCAGTACTTCGTGTAACCCCCACGAGCATTAAGGAGAGCAGTTACACGTTGAGGCATGCTGTTCACGAGATTTGCCAAGGTTTGGACAGGAATCGCTTGCCATGCAGTGACAATAGCCTGCTGCAATTCACGCACAGAGGTCGGCTGCTGGTCCAAGTGGTCGATTTGACGCATTAATTCTGCCCACAAGTTCTCTATCGGATTCATATCCGGGGACATGGCAGGCCACTCCATATGCTTACACCACGGTCAGCAAGAAAGTGTTGGATCATGCGAGCACGATGAGGCCGTGCATTGTCATCTTGGAAGACAAAGTTTCCTCGAAAGGCTGCATGAGCAAATGGAAGCAATGTTTCTTCCAGAATGACCCTGTACTTGAACTGGTTCAGGTTTCCATTCAGAACAACCAGGTCAGTTTTGCCCCCTGCATGAAAAGCAGCCCAAACGGTCACCCCACCACCTCCAGCTTGGACTCTTGGCACTATACAATCTTCGTTGTGGGCTTCATGCACTTGTCTGCGCACTCGGACGCGGCCATCTTGACGATAGACCAGAAATCTAGACTCGTCACTGAAGGTCACGTGATTCCAGTGTCTTGGCTGCCATTGACGGTGCTCTCTGGCCCACTGCAATCGGTGCTGGCTGTGTTGTCTGGTCAGGCGTGGCTTTCTCAGGGGACGCCTGGCACGATAGCCGGCTTGAACCAGTCGTTGGTTGACTCGCCTTCTGGATACAGGCACTTTTGTCAGTTGCTGCCACTCAGCCCTAAGCCGATTAGCTGACTTGGTACGGCCATTGCGGACTAACCGGTGCAGCTGGCGATCATCCCTCCTTGTGGTTCTGCGGGGACGTCCTGGCCTCGGTATTGGAGTAGGGACACCCCTCTGAGCATTTCGTTTCAGGATGTTTGACACCTGATGTTGAGTGATGCCATACTGCCGAGCAATAGCACGCTGTTTCATGCCGTAATTTCGTAAAGCCACCACTCCATGACAAACAGCATTGTCGAGTTGACGGACTATCTCCAGAGGAAGCGGCAATAACTTTTGGAGACGTGCAGCAGTTGTTTTCCACTAATACAGAACGCAACAACCCTTGTATACCTGACTGTGAAGCCAATCATCAAATGCACCTGTCTGTACATTTTGCCACGCCACCTGTGATATAATCCTGTTGTTGACTTCTTGCTGCGACAGACAATCAGTGACATGGTTCTTTTAACAAATAAATCACCAAAGTGTAAAAGAAACTCACCAGATTGATATACTGAGTTAAGAAAGAAAACCCAAGTCAAGAAAAAAAAAATATTCCATATTAAATGCCAAGTCTGTATATATATATATATATATATATATATATATATATATATATATATATATATATATATATACATACATACATACAGTGAAACCTTGACTTACGAGTTTAATTCGTTCTGTGACCGAGCTCGTAACTCAATTTGCTCGTTTCTCAAATTAAATTTCCCCATTAAAATGAATTGAAATGCTATTAATCCGTTCCAGCCCCCCAAAAACCACACCAATTTTTTTTGAAATATATATATATAAATATCTCGCGCTTTATATTTCACCTGTATGCAGCATACAAGTTGGCAGGATGGCCTGGACTGGAGGTACGCACACTTGACTCTAAACTGTCCAGCCTGGGTTTGAATCCCGACCCAGCTATAACCTGTCATGTCGGTGTTTCACAGGCAGGGTGATTCATCAATGTGTGTACCGCTAAACTGGGCGCCCCGTTTGCGTCCCATTAGTTGTTGGATGTTAAGGATCTCACCGTGTCTTCCACAAAGAGAAGGCGAGCTATCGCCGGCACTCTGAACAAGTTGTGGCTTGGCATGCTCTTCTCCTCTGCCGTTATATACGTCCTCCTCGGCATCTTTTTCCAGAAGAGCCCTGTCTCGTCGCAGTTGAAGATTTGCTGGGGGATGTATCCTTCGGCTTCTATCAGTTCGGCAAAAGTTATAATAAAATCTTCAGCTGCCTTCACATCCGAGCTTGCTGCCTCACCATGCCTGACGACGGAGTGAATGCCGGTCCTCTTCTTAAAATTATCAAACCATCCCCGACTGGCTTTGAATGACTCTTCCGATGCCTCGTCCGTTGATGTTCCCGCCGTCTGCTGCACCAAATCCCCGTAAATGTCTCGGGCCTTCTCACACATGATGCTCTCGGTCACGGTATCTCCTGCGAGCTGCTTCTCCGTCAACCACACAAACAACAACTTCTCCATCTCTTCATGGACAGAGGTCCGGAGCTTTGAAATAATCGTAACGCCCTTGGCTGGCGTCATAGCCTTTATCGACTCCTTCTGCTTCAAAATCGTAGAAGTACTACGATCGTACTGCCTCGCCAAGTCGACAACACGCACACCTCACTCATGTTTTTCGACGATTGCGTGTTTTATATCCAAGCACATCATCCTCTTCTTCTTCTCAGCACTGCCCTTGGCACTCAATTTCTTAGGACCCATGGTTAAAACTAAGAAATTTTCCAAAATAAACAAAATGCGAAAACAAAGCAGCAGCGATATACGGCAGAGATGCTTGCACGGCAAGATAACCACGTGACCTGAACGCTCGTTGGGCCACCTAGTGGCGGGTGGCGTAAGCTCGTAACTCAGATCTCGGCTCGCATCACAAAGCAAAAAACCGCCCGAGCGACGGCTCGTATCTCGGAAAACTCGTAAGTTGGTGCACTCGTAAGTCAAGGTTTCACTGTATATATATATATATATATATATATTTTTTTTTTTTAATAGCCATAGATGATTCTGTCTGTTGGACGTCTGTCCGGGGTGTGGCTTACTAGGTTTGCAGAGTAGCTCCACCCATAGCTCCACCCATTCTGGGAGAGGCTTCATGTAAACAAATATCCACCATTTTATTAACTAGCATAGCTTTGAGGCCTGTTTTGTAGGCCCGTGGTGTCTTGCTCTCTCTCCCAGTTTTATTTCAAATCTAATTCGATATATCATTTCATTTTTCACAGTCGCTAACATAGTTTTAGACTCGGTTGAAAAAAAACGGGAAGAAAATCCGATGAAAGTTGCCGTTTATAGAACGAAATGAATTCTCAAAGGCCTGTAACTTCAAGGCCATTGAGTCTCTCTCACGCCTTTATCTCCAATCTAACTCACCATCTGATTTCATTTTTAGCGATGGTTTTAGACTCGGTGTCAGCAATAATTGAGAACATTCCACACACGTGGGAAAATGCAGATATATTTTTAAAAATCGCGTCATGATGTATCATACACCGCCCAACATGACACCGATGGCAACGTGTCGACATATATTAAAAATTCGCTTTTGCTTTTCCGTTAAGATATATTACTTTTTCGTTTGATGAAAGTAGTCACAAAAACGTCAACAATGATGCCGACATATATTTCTTCGTTTTTATTTCATTCAACATTATTATCCGGAAGTAAAATATGTTTCAGGAAATTACCGAGAGATATTTCTTCGTTTTTTTTTATTAGTTATGTGCGCATACACTTTAAATAGGTTTATTTGAAATCTTTAATTTTCCACAATATAATTTACTTGCCATTTATCATTTGATGATTACGAGACACTTCCTCTTGAGGATCGTGACAATTCATGCGCTGCGTGGAAACTTCTATTTCCAAAATGAATGAGACGATCGATGAAGAACGCAGATTTGAACAGGATGTAGCAAGAAAACGAATGAGACGGGCGAACGAGTCCATCGACGAACGTCAATGCAAACTTGAACATGATGGAGCAAGAAAAAGAACGAGACGGGAGAAAAACGAGAGAAACGAGACGGGGCAAGCCGATTGGAGAGGCGAGTGAGGAGCGATTGGAGAGGCGAGTGAGGAGCGATTGGAGAGGCGAGTGAGGAGCGATTGGAGAGGAGAGTGAGGAGCGATTGGAGAGGCGAGTGAGGAGCGATTGGAGAGGAGAGTGAGGAGTGATTGGAGAGGAGTGTGAGGCGCGATTGGAGAGGAGTGTGAGGCGTGATTGGAGAGGAGTGTGAGGCGCGATTGGAGAGGAGTGTGAGGCGCGATTGGAGAGGAGTGTGAGGCGCGATTGGAGAGGAGTGTGAGGCGTGATTGGAGAGGAGTGTGAGGCACGATTGGAGAGGAGTGTGAGGGCGATTGGAGAGGTGAGTGAGGAGCAATTGGAGAGGCGAGTGAGGAGCGATTGGAGAGGCGAGTGAGGAGCGATTGGAGAGGAGAGTGAGGAGCGATTGGAGGGGAGTGTGAGGCACGATTGGAGAGGAGTGTGAGGCGCGATTGGAGAGGAGTATGAGGCACGATTGGAGAGGAGTGTGAGGCGCGATTGGAGAGGAGTGTGAGGCGCGATTGGAGAGGAGTGTGAGGCGTGATTGGAGAGGAGTGTGAGGCGCGATTGGAGAGGAGTGTGAGGCGTGATTGGAGAGGCGAGTGAGGAGCGATTGGAGAGGAGAGTGAGGAGCGATTGGAGGGGAGTGTGAGGCGCGATTGGAGGGGAGTGTGAGGCGCGATTGGAGAGGAGTGTGAGGCGCGATTGGAGAGGAGTGTGAGGCATGATTGGAGAGGAGTGTGAGGCGCGATTGGAGAGGAGTGTGAGGCGCGATTGGAGAGGCGTGTGAGGGATTGGAGAGGAGAGGAGTGTGAGGGATTGGAGAGGTGAGGGATTGGAGAGGAGAGGAATGTGAGGGATTGGAGAGGAGAGGAGTGCTAGGTGGAGAGAGGAGAGTGTCAGGTGGAGAGAGGAGAGTGTCAGGTGGAGAGGAGTGAGGGGTCACATATTATGTGAAATAAATAAATTGTGATCATTACACCATTTCTGGATCTGATGACTTGCCAGTAACCATTTTGTAAAAATGAATGTGCAGCATCAAACTCAATATGTCGAAATGTCACACACATCCATGCCCGTGGGATTCCCACGCGGGTGACCCCGCTAGTATTTATATGTTGTGTGTGTGTGTGTGTGTGTGTGTGTGTGTGTGTGTGTGTGTGTGTGTGTGTGTGTGTGTATGTATGTATGTATATATATATATATATATATATATATATTGTTGCGGATATGGGATTTGCATCCATCCATATCCGCTTGTAAATATTCCCCTATTTCCTCAATACTTCCCAACTATCCCCAATCCCCCATTCCCTAGTCCCATTTTCTGTAAACAACACTCTGTAGACCCGACCTCCCCCTATTTCCCCCCATTAAATGTCGCATCCAGGTCCACCGCATCTCACGTAGACAACTATAGGACATCTTGCTAGTTATTCTTAGTCTATGTCAGTTAAGGATTCGTTTCCATTAATTCTGACCCTTCGTTGCACCAGAATGTGATTGTATGGCACCGTTAGGAAGTTTAGGACCTCCCAATACCTCCCCGCAGCTCTTCCTCACGGTTCAGAAACAACAACAACAACAACAGCAACGGCGGCGGCGTGCACAGTGAGTGCGCGTCCTCACTCCGGCTTGGTTGGTAGGGGGTGTTGGGAGGGCACGAGGCCTTCCCCACGAGCCGCCATCGAACATGTGCTCGACGGGGTTACCAAATAGGGGCTCCCTGTCAGCTCCTCATCAAGGGCGGAGCCCGGTAACCCCCGCACCCAATGGAAGCGGCGGACCGGTCCCATCTGGGGTGGAGCCAACCAGCCGAGGGCGTGTCACTCCCCGTTGAGCATGCGCAGCCGAGGGAGTGGTGACGTCAGATGCGCGCTGAGCTTGAAGCAAGAGAGACGTCCCTTCCGAGCGCAGTGAGACCTCCCTGCATCTCTTGGACCGTGCTTGATCCTGCCCCCGAGCCAAGGTGCACCTTGTGCTATCGACTACCTGTCCCTTCCTGCCATCAATCCCTGTGTAAGTCAGCCTTGTCCCGTTTGTCTGTGGTCTGTCTGGGCTAAGATAAGATTGTATTTAAGTGCCTATCTCTTCTGTGTCTTTACCTCACTACCTTGTAATCTACCCCTTTTCTCCACCACTAATTATACCCTCCTCCGGAGGTCTTGAGAACTGTACCCCTTGCGTCGTTTCATTTATCCCAGTCGTTGTGTCCTTTCCAATCATTGATTTAGCGTAGCGTGATTTGGCCAACGTTCGGGTGGAATCGGGTGAGTTGGGGAAGAATCGGGGGAACTGTTAGGTCGCGGCAATACCACCGCTCGGTAAATAACATCTAATCCGCGATCCGTAACAATTGGTGTCGAGGAGTGAGATACGAGGCCCGAAGCGCGCTTAACGCGCTCAAAATTACAAGCAGTTGGAAATTGTTTTGTTTTTAAAGGAAAACCCGAATTTTGAAAGTCGCGCTATGGCAGATCAAGACGGCTGGGTTCCGGTAGAGGAGAGTGAGGCAGGGTCGATCCAGGACCAAATTGAGGGACAAGAGGAGAGCGAAGCAGTGAGGGCGGCAGGTTCGCAAAATGGCGTCCTCGCGCACGAGGTTTCGGGCGCACAAGATGGCGTCCTCGCGCACGTGGGTGTAGCGGCACCAAATTTTGCCGCGCCCGTGACCGTAGCAGTACCAAATTGTGCTTCGCCCGTGGTCGCGGCAGCCGAGCCAGAGATGCCAGAGTACATGCGAGTCTTTATGATTCAAATGATGGCAAAAATGGATGCTCAGGGGGAGCGATTGGAGGGCCAAATGAGGGCTGATAGTGAGCAAATGAGGGCTGATAGTGAGCGATTGGAGGGCCAAATGAGGGCTGATAGTGAGCAAATGAGGGCTGATAGTGAGCGATTGGGGGGCAGAATGGGGGGCAAAATGGGAGAAATGGGGGAACGGTTAGAACAAAGGATGGGGGCCCAGATCGGAGGGTTAGGGAGTAGAATAGAGGGATTAGACAATAGATTAGGGGAAATACAGGAGGGGTTAACGGGGGTAGAAAACAGAATGGCCGCTCAAGAGAATCAAATGGAAGGGATGAAAAAGGGGTTAGAGGGGTTAGAAAACAGTATGGAAGGCAAATTGAGGGACATGAGGGACCAAGCGGAAAGGGAAGTTTAAAAAATGGGGCAGCAGATAGAGGGGGTCAGAATGGGGGTAGAAACTAAATTGGATGCTCACAGGGAGGAAATGGAGCAGATGAGGGTGGCATCTGGGCAGGAGATGCAAGTGATGGGAGAAGAGATCAGAAGAGGTGTGAGTGAGGAGGTCGGAGGAGTGCGCGAGGAGGTGAGGCACTGTAAGGAGCGCATGGAGAAGGAGGTGAGAAAGGGGACTGTAAAATTGCAAGGTGGTATAGAGGAGTTGACGCTGGGAGTAGAACAACTGACAGTGGGACAAAAGCAGTTGGGGGACCAGGTAAAGAAGAACACAGCGGTAATAGAGGGTTTAAAATCGACACAGAAGGAGATGAAAAAGGACGTAGGGGTAATTAAAAAAGAGTGTCAGACGGTACATGAGGACCTGACGAGGAAAATGAACAAGGTGGTAGAGGTGATGGAGGTTAAAGAGCGGGAGGTGCGGGAGCATATAGAAAAAAATAAGGTGGAGTTAGAGGAAGAACCTAAGGGGGCGCACGAGGAGATGAAGGAGGTGAAGCAGAAATTAGAAGAAGTGGAAGAAGGGGTGAGCGAAATTAAGAAGCGACGGAGAGAGGATAAGAAAGAGATAAAGGAGGAAGTAAAAGAATTGGTCCAAAGTCTGTGTTCGGATCGTGATGATGTGCTCATTAACCGGATGAGGGATTCGCAGGTGATGGAGGAGAAGCGAAGAGAAAGAGGACCCGGTGTAAGTGGTGACCAATATGGTCGTGCGTATGATGCGCCAGGTGATTTGATAAGCTTGGGGGTCGAGATGGACCCGGATGTTCGTGAGAGGCCAAGAGTGAGGTGTATGGCTGGTCTGGAGGGTATGGAACGAGGGTGCGAGCGATAGGGTCCGGTGATGGGAGAGGTGCGAGGTGTGAGTGAGCAAGGTTGTGGTGGTATGGAATGGGTAGCGGGTTGCGGAAGTGTGACCCATGCATCGACACCAACAGGGGTAGTTTTTAGAGGGACAGGGGAGGCACGGGAGCCCCTTGGGGGTAATGTACTGTGGGGGCCCGGCCGGTTCGGCCCCGCGCTGACCCCGCAAGGGGCGACGCACGGGGTCCGGCAGGCGGGCAACGACTCGCATACGAGGTGGTCCCACAAGGTCCCACTCGCGCCGTATGACGGCAAGAGTGATCTACGCGTGTACCTGGCGCAGTTTAACTGTGTGTGTAAGGGCAACGGTTGGGGTGAGGACAAAGGTGGAGTACACCTGGTGGCCGCATTGCGCGGCGCGGCGGCGGAGGTGCTGACGGCATTACCACCGGGTGCTCTCACCCTGCCAGCCCTCCGCGACGCCCTAATTAATCGATTCGGCATTGAACAGCAGAGCGAGCTTGTTAAAGCTCAGCTCGCGCTGCGAAAACGCAAGCCCCAGGAAGCCATCGGGGAACTTGCCCACGACATTCGCCGCGCAGTGGGGATCGCACATGCTAACATGGCAGCGGATTCCCGGGAAAGCCTGGTGCTGGACCATTTTATCCAGGCCCTCCCGGATATTGAGCTCCGGCAACAGCTCGCCATGTGGCGCCCGCAGACTCTGAGCCAGGCGGCTGACGCTGCAGCCCGTTGGGAAGCAGCGAGGACCCTGGCCCGGGGGAGCGAGCGTCACGCAATGGCGGTCCGCCAGGTGGGACCCCCGATGGAGGGCGGACCCCTTAGGGGGCCCGCCCCCGACGTGAGTCCTGACCTGGCGGGCATGGTCCGGAGGCTGGTGGACCAGCGCCTGGCGGGACCTGGACCATGGCAGGCGGCCCCGGAGGTGGCCCGCGGTGGACCACGAGCGGGTAATCCAATTCGGACCTTCGGGGGGGGGGAATTTGGAATTCCGGAGACAAGCACCTTATCAGGTGAGGTGCTATACTTGCAACCGTCTGGGTCACCTGGCGCGGCACTGTCGAGCCACGCGCCGGGATGATCCCCGGCGGTTGAGGTCCTTAACTCCGCCCAGGGGGGAGCGGGTTAGCCGATCCCAGACACCCCCCCGCCAAACCCCGGGAAACTAGAAGGCCTTACACCGGCGAGCAGGCGCCCCCGTGGATTGCCTCGGCTTTAGATGCCGAGGCGGGACCCAGTACCTCTGAATAAGGGGGGCCTATTAGTGCCAGAGGACTGGGGGATTGATGAGCGATGGGCCCGGTGGGGAAGGGTGGCATCCCTGCCACCCTTCCCATGAATGGGGCAGATGCGCTATAGATTATGGGGTGTATGGCAGTGAAAACTAGCCCGGGTGGGTTAGGATATTGTGTGTAGGGACCTAGAAGATGACATTAGGTAACGTTAAGGTTAGTTAGTGACAAGGATACCTGTAGAGGGGACACAGGTAGATTAGAGTGGATGATAATGACGAGGGAGCGCAATAGTTTAAAGGGACGACTGGGAAGCGCAAGTTTCAGAGGGGAGTAGTTAGATGAGATGATGCTGTGTGAGAACTGGACAGGTGTGTGGAGCAGTGTATGAGTAGTGAGTGTTGTGGATCAGCGCGAATGCGCTTGGGGGAGAGAAGGGTGCAGGCGGCACCAAGTATGAGAGCACAGGTATGCAAGTACAGGTGTGTGGAATATATGGAGCAGAGAATGAGTGGTGTGGAGAGAGTTGGAGTAAGTGGTACGGAGTGGTGTGCATGGTGCGAAGGTGTGGATGGGGGAAGAGTGGACCCCTTTTCACGAGTACCCGGGGAGGGTAGTTTAAAGAATAGTTAGAAGGTATAGGTAAATTGTGGTTGGATATTGGCATTTGTGGTGCGGTTGCAGAATGGTATTGTGGATGGGTGCATTGGTGAGGTGAAATTGGCTGGTCGTGTGGCCTGTTAGTATGAGTGTGAATGGTTGGGCACTCCGCCACTGTTAGATGTCGGCCAGGTGAGGCCGCAGGTGGGCTCTGGGAGCCGTTACTGTCAGTGGGTGCCTGAGGATCCCGGGTGTGGATCGGGCAGGCCGTGCCAGAGAGGGCACTAAGGGGGTGAGAGTGTGAGAGGGCCTTCCCCAGTTAGTTAGGTTAGGGTGAGGAGCAGGTGAGCTCGGTAGGCAACAACAGTGGTGGAGGTGTGCAGGTGGGCGGACCAGCTGGGAGCGTCACACGACCCAGCCACCGAAATTGTGCTGGGGCACCGAGTGTTGAATCGGGGGAGTGAGACCTCAACTTGAGAAGCACCACAGTTTGGTCAATGGGAATTGGTTTTTAGAACCCATAGTGTAAGTTGGCCAATGGATTGGCAGGGAAAGACCCCGGGTAATGTAAAGTTGTTAAAGTCATTTAGGAAATAGTTAGGATTGATGAACCTGTCGCACCATACGCAGCCACTTACCTGAGGTGATGATGATGACTCCACACCTGTGTTCCTTTGTTCTGTGTTGCAGGAAAGGAGAATTGCTGTGTGGATTTGTGAGACGCATCACGACGTGGATGAGACATTGGGGTGATTCCATCTCTCCCTCCTTAGGAGGGATTGATGATGAATTGGTGATGGCAAATTTTGATGTTGAGTTGGAGATGGCAAATTTTGATAAGATTTGGAAAGGGCAAATTTGATTGGTTAGGAGGGAGAGAAGACGAATTTGGTTGATGGGAGGAACGGGGAAGACAGTAGGGACGTTTGTTGATGTGTAAAGTAGATGTTTATGGGTAGTGTTGTGTTTTGTGGATACAGTAAGGGGTAAGGGAGGGGCAATGTAGGTTACCTGGTGGGGGGGGGGGGGGGCGTACGGTAGGAACGTACCTGTCTCACCTGGTTCCCATGTGCCCCCAGTGTGCATTACCTTGAATTGCGTGCACTTTTGCGCCCTTACCACCTTACTCACTTGTCTTCTTTTGTCTCCCACCTCCGAGGATCTGGCTTTGGGGCAGAGAGAGAGGAGAGAGAGGTGCTGGCTCCGCAGTTGTGGGCCTGTACTTCCGCTGCTTGCTGCCTGGATCGATACACCATATGGACCACAATTTTTGTGGCCGCCCACCATGGACCGCAGTTCTTTTGCGGGCAAGCACCACCCGTTGATGGACCTCTGGGTCAACGTGGCACCTATGCCATACAGGTGAACCACTTTTAGTTGGCCCCCTGACGGCCACAATTCAGAAATGGACGCGGTTGGCGCCTTTCTTTATTTCTAAAGAAGCCAGAAGGCCAAGTGCACTCCATGAAGGCAAGACCAGCGGCAGAACATCGGCCGGCTGCGACACCACCGGTGACCATTGACACTTAATTGTGCATTTTTATGAACACTTTATTGGTGCACCGGATGGTGCTGACTGTGCGTATGGGGTGGTGCTTTTGGTGCTTGGACGGGGTGCTCTGCACATTATTAAAGGCCGTAGGGCCACAGGGCACTCGTGGGTTGGTGTATCGATGCTGGCATGTGTGCTCTCTCTATGCATAACATCTGTATGTGTTCCTCAAAGAACAGGTCCTGGATCGTAGTGTAAATATCAGTCTTGTATAAATGATGCTCCCTACCGGCTGTATGTTTAGTTTGAGGATGCTTTCCGCGATTCGGTTATCCTGTGGGTGTGTTTCTGTTAGGAGAAGGGTGCAATGTCGCAGGGGGACATATTTACTCATTTGTGAACATCTGTAAAACTGTCGCACTCAGGGTTGAGTTAATAGTAGAGGGAACTACATCTGAGTGGCACACTAAAGTAGATAAAATTTATCGGGTCGGGCCGCCCCGAGGTAGAGAAGGGTGCAATGTTGCGGATATGGGATTTGCATCCATCCATATCCGCTTGTAAATATTCCCCTATTTCCTCAATACTTCCCAACTATCCCCAATCCCCCATTCCCTAGTCCCATTTTCTGTAAACAACACTCTGTAGACCCGACCTCCCCCTATTTCCCCCCATTAAATGTCGCATCCAGGTCCACCGCATCTCACGTAGACAACTATAGGACATCTTGCTAGTTATTCTTAGTCTATGTCAGTTAAGGATTCGTTTCCATTAATTCTGACCCTTCGTTGCACCAGAATGTGATTGTATGGCACCGTTAGGAAGTTTAGGACCTCCCAATACCTCCCCGCAGCTCTTCCTCACGGTTCAGAAACAACAACAACAACAACAGCAATGGCGGCGGCGTGCACAGGGAGTGCGCGTCCTCACTCCGGCTTGGTTGGTAGGGGGTGTTGGGAGGGCACGAGGCCTTCCCCACGAGCCGCCATCGAACATGTGCTCGACGGGGTTACCAAATAGGGGCTCCCTGTCAGCTCCTCGTCAAGGGCGGAGCCCGGTAACCCCCGCACCCAATGGAAGCGGCGGACCGGTCCCATCTGGGGCAGAGCCAACCAGCCGAGGGCGTGTCACTCCCCGTTGAGCATGCGCAGCCGAGGGAGTGGTGACGTCAGATGGGCGCTGAGCTTGAAGCAAGAGAGACGTCCCTTCCGAGCGCAGTGAGACCTCCCTGCATCTCTTGGACCGTGCTTGATCCTGCCCCCGAGCCAAGGTGCACCTTGTGCTATCGACTACCTGTCCCTTCCTGCCATCAATCCCTGTGTAAGTCAGCCTTGTCCCGTTTGTCTGTGGTCTGTCTGGGCTAAGATAAGATTGTATTTAAGTGCCTATCTCTTCTGTGTCTTTACCTCACTACCTTGTAATCTACCCCTTTTCTCCACCACTAATTATACCCTCCTCCGGAGGTCTTGAGAACTGTACCCCTTGCGTCGTTTCATTTATCCCAGTCGTTGTGTCCTTTCCAATCATTGATTTAGCGTAGCGCGATTTGGCCAACGTTCGGGTGGAATCGGGTGAGTTGGGGAAGAATCGGGGGAACTGTTAGGTCGCGGCAATACCACCGCTCGGTAAATAACATCTAATCCGCGATCCGTAACAATATATATACCTTTCGGTTTTTATATCAGTCACTATGCGACCTTCATATCATCAGTGAAAAACCGAAAGGGTCACAGAGTTACAAGTGTATGGAAAGCCTCACTGCGTTGCCCTGATGAAGCCCCAACAAGGGCGAAACCAGGTCGGTAACTGTGAGTTTTGCATGCACTTGTGACAGTATCTGAATTTATAATCCGTAATGACGCACTGCTAGATGGTTCCTCTGGAACTTTGCAGGCAAGGCGGACGTGCATGGCGATGACGTCATGTTGTCCGCTCATTAGGTTGGAGAACCAGATTACAGATACCATTATTAGTAACTCCCAACCGCAACCAGGTCGACTCCATATGATGAGTGGATACCAGAGATAACGTTACCGCGTGGCAGGCGGTGCTTATCGCTCCCAGCAAGGTGCAGCAGCAGCTGTATGGGACACCTTGCTGGCGGTTCTCCACTGATGAAATGAAGGTCGCATAGTGACTGATATAAAAACCGAAAGGGTCACAGAGTTACAAGTGTATGGAAAGCCTCACTGCGTTGCCCTGATGAAGCCCCAACAAGGGCGAAACCAGGTCGGTAACTGTGAGTTTTGCATGCACTTGTGACAGTATCTGAATTTATAAATCCGTAATGACGCATTGCTAGATGGTTCCTCTGGAACTTTGCAGGCAAGGCGGACGTGCATGGCGATGACGTCATGTTGTCCGCTCATTAGGTTGGACAACCAGATTACAGATACCATATATATATATATATATATATATATATATATATATATATATATATATATATATATATATATATATATATATATATATATATATATATATATATATATATATATACAATATATATATTGTTGCGGATTAGGATGTTATTTTTACCGAGCGGAGGTATAACCACGGCCGAACAGTTGTTCCCCGACTAAACCCGATTCACCCAAACGTTGGCCGTATCGCGCCACAGATACTCAATCTGGAAAACTCTAAAGCGACCGAATGCAAAGAGGAAGAAGAAGACGTACAGAAGAGTAATGGGGTTTATTATGTACACGTAAGCAAAAAGGAGCAGTCACGATTATGTACAGGGACATGAGACGCAGGTGACACAGTGCAAATTATTAACTTATCTAACAGGCTTAATTACTACCCAGGACAGAACAAATGAAGACACAGACTCACGCGGGGAATTGATGATAGGAATTGGCTGGAAGGAGGTGTGTGGCTGGAGGGGGAGGACGGCACGGAGCTGGCTGGAGCTTGATCCCGCACGGGACGTCGGGCTGGACCTCGACAGCCGCTGATGCCACCGAGCCTGTCGTGTGCGCGGGATCACGGGTCGGAGCTGCTTGGTGGAGCCGACGCGCTGGTGGGGGGGTCTGGCGTGACGGGTTCTCTCCTCTCTTTCTTGGTCCAACCACTCTTTCTCCACCGACAACTCAACGCAACCACTCAACGCAACCACTGACCACCCCTGACGACCAACTCAGCTCTTGTCATGGACCTCTCTACGCAGCTCTGTTCTGACGACCCAGCTCTTTCCTTGGACTCATCTCTCTTGGGGGCGTCTCTCATGGGCTATATATCGCCCCACCCTTGAACCTTTGCGAACCTCCCCGATTGCTCTTCCTCCGCCCTCTCAAACCAAACCCCTCGTGCTTGGTTGGTTGTTCGGGGCCGGGCCACTCCTCCCCTCTCTGACGAGGTGGGGACCCGCCTTTCTTCCCCAACCCTGCCTCGTGGCCAATGGTGGTTGAAGAAAACCGCCAAAAATGCAGTTGGCCATTGAAATGAAATGAAAGGGGATCTACTCTTATTTCACTTGGTGCAATGGAGTATTTAAATTAATGGGAGACACAGCCTTACCCTAAGACACATAATAAGATATAAGCTACTGAACAAGGGTTTTATCGGGTCCTGCAATGTGGTGTTTATGGAATAACTACCGAGACGCCCTTTGACCTTTACACTACGGAGGTATTTACAAGGATCATGACATTTACAAAGGGTGATCTTTACAACAATTTACACTACAACAACAACAAAAAAAAAACATTCTCATATCCACAACACTGCACCCTCCTCCTCTTAGGCACATCCCGGGCCTACAACTTAAATTTAGTGTGACACGTAGGTGTAGTTCCCTCTACTTTTAACCTGACCCTGAGTGCGACAGTTTTAAAACATAAATAAATGTGTCCCGCTGCTCCATTGCACCCTGCCTAACAGACTTACGCCCACAGTTAACCGAATTGCGGAATGGTCTTCAAACTACACACTGACGGTGGGGAGCATTATTTACAATTGACACTACTTTTATTTACAAGACTAACCCAGGACCTGTGATTGTTCTTTCTGGGGGGGGAGACAGTCTGCTCTGCATCGACGCACCATGAAAGCACCTATAACGCACCAACACACCCTCAAGCACCAATCGGTGCAGTCACCACAGTTCAACAATGTTCAATAAAAATAAAATCAACAACCCCTAACCCTGCAGGTGATCTCTTGCTCTTCGGCTCCCTCTGCTGGCTATTATTATTTCTTCCAGTTGTTGTCATTTTCTTTGCTGGCGGCCTATTTGCAATAAAACTTGCCCAAACGTGTCCATTTTATTTATTTTATTTATGGCCCACAGGGCCGACTAGTGTGGTTCACCTGTAGGGCATCGGTGCCCTGTGGCCAAGGTCCGCCAGCAAGATTTCGGGCCCTCATGGCCGGTTCCAGCAGAGGGGCCAAGCACCAACCCATGGGGTCCATAAGTGGTGCTCGGCCACAGACATGTGGTCCATAATGTGGTGCATCGATGCAGGCAGCTGGTTCTGAGGGTTCCGGGTGCACAAGGGCCGACTCACGCACGCTCCCCTCGGCGCCCAATGGCGCACAGGTCATGTGGGAGACAAAAGGGGGACAAGACAAATGAGCGAGGGGTAAGGTCACAAGGGTACACATCAAACAAGGCAATGCAAGGCGAAATGCGTACGGAGGGCGAAGTGAGAAAGCTCGTCCCTACCGTACATCACCCCCCCTGTCACCTACACTACCCTTGCCCTTACCCCATATGTACAAAATCTACACATTTACAAATTCGTCGCTACTGTCACGTCTCCCCATATTTCCCCTATACCAAATTCGTCTCCACAATCCCTCTAACCAAAATTTGCCATCACCCAATTCATCATCAATCCTCATAAGGAGGAAGAGATGGAACATCAAGCACAATGTCACACCCACGTCATGATGCGTCTCACAATCCAAAACATTTGCACCAAAAATAATCAAACATGGCATGGTGTGGAGTTACGTCACCTCAGGTGAGTGGATGCAGATGGTGCGAGGAGGCTCCAATCCTAACTATCCTCTTAATGACTTTAACATACGTTACACTACCCGGGGTCTTTCCCTGCCAATCCATTGGCCAACTTACACTATGGGTTCTAAAAACCAATTCCCATTGACCAAACTGTGGTGCTGCTCAATTTGGGGTCTCACTCCCCCGATTCATCTCCCGGTGCCCTTGCACAATTTCTGGGCTGTGACGTGTCGCTCTCCCAGCAGGTCTACCCACCTGCACACCTCCACCACTGCAGTTGCCACCCGAGCTTACCTAGCTCCTCACCCTAACCTAACTAACTGGGGAAGGCCCCTCCTGGCTCTGTCACCCCACTCGGTGCCCTCTGGCACTGGGCTACCCAGGTCCGTCCTCCGGATCCTCGGGCCCCATCCACAACAACTACTACCGGCTCCCAGAGCCCACCTGCGGCCTCACCTGGCCGACATCCTCACAGTGGTGGAGTGCCCAAACCAACTACACACACTAACAGGCTACATGCCCAGCCATTTCCACAACACTAATGCACCCATCCAAACATCATTCTTCCACCCGCACCACAGATGCCAATATCCAACCACAATTTACCTGTACCCTCTACCTAACACTTACACTACCCGCCCCGGGTATCCGTGTGGGGGGTCCACTCTTCCCCCATTCACACCTTCACACCATCCACTCCACTCCATAGTTTCCACCATACTCACTCCACTACCATCCATTCCAATACTCCATACCATTTATTCCATACACCTGTTCCTCATACCTGTTGTTGCACACCTGTGCACTCACACCTGGTGCCACCTGCACCCTCCTTCCTTCCTGGACCATTTGGTCAGCACCACACGCAATTACCACTACTCCCTCATACACTGCTCCATACACCTGTTCAGTTGCACACCTGTGCAATCACACCTGTTCAATCACACCTGTTCACCATACACTTCCAATCCTCAAACACACGGCATCATCTCATCTACTACTCCCCTCTGAAACTTGCGCTTCCCAGTCGTCCCTTTAAACTATTGCGCTCCCTCGTCATTATCATCCACTCTAAACTACCTGCGTCCCCACTACAGGTGTCATTGTCACTACCTAATCTTAACGTTACCTAATGTCAATCTCTAGGGCCCTACACATTATCCAAACCCACCCGGGCTAGTTTTCACTGCCATCAACCCCATAAAACTAGTGCTCCTTTGCCCCCTTTGTGAGGGATGGTGGATTGGCCATCCCATCACATGGGGCATCTCTTACTATAAATTTTGCTTACCAAATTCCAACCAATCAAAAATTTCCAATCACTCTACCAATCCTATTCACTTTTCTAAATTTCGTATCAAATCACTATCACTATCACTATCACCATCATCACAGTCCGCTATATCCTAGCCTCGGTGCGTCATGACATCATTAAACTCGGCTTCGTAAAGCCGAGCAATGAATTCGGGTGGTTTGGTCGCCTGCAGGTTGAATCCGTCCGGCTTTCGGTTCAAGGGAGGTGGTTTGGTCGGGCCGAGATTCCACGCACCATCTCGGCGCGGCACCTTGCGGTCCCGGGCCCGATGGCTCAATCTCCCCCGGTCGGAACCCCGTCCCCACGAGGGGGCACCGTTCCGCTTCCTCCCACTCACTCTTGAACCGTACCGGTCGCCTCGCCCGCCAAGGCCCGGACTCGACCGTGCAGGGCGGGGCCAAGCCCGAATCGGCAACGACGCTTCGAAGAGAAGCGACGCAGCATCGATCCGCGCCAGGCCTCGCATCCAACAAAGCACACTGCGCCCCGAGTGCTCGCATCGGCTATCCGTCGCTCTAACCGCTAACCCGGTTACCGTCGATGCTTCACCGGCATGCTCACACGCATACGCTACCCCTTTCACCCTCACCAAACCCGGCGTTCCAACGCCGTCCGTACATTCCACCAACGCACTCCCTGTTACACACCACCCCTCTCGCGCACACTCACCGTTCGCACACTCTTTTAACACACCTCGCACACCGTCTTGCGCACTCTCCCTTGGTACGTACTCCGTACCACTCACCTTGGCCGTGCACTCTGGCATCCACCCACTAACGCGCTCACATGGGCTCTCCCACACTCGCGCTACCACCAACTCAGGTGTGCTTCCTCGCACACGTTCCACCACCACCTTACTCTCCGTGTCACACTCCGTACACCCCGACGTGCATTCTCGCTCGCACTCGGTTTCACACTCGCGCTCCGATGTGCCCTCTCGCACCTGCGCCATCACCAACTCACTCTCCGTGTCACACTCCGTACACCCCGACGTGCATTCTCGCTCGCACTCGGTTTCACACTCGCGCTCCGATGTGCCCTCTCGCACCTGCGCCATCACCAACTCACTCTCCGTGTCACACTCCATACACCCCGACATGCATTCTCGCTCGCACTCGGTTTCACACTCGCGCTCCGATGTGCCCTCTCGCACCTGCGCCATCACCAACTCACTCTCCGTGTCACACTCCGTATACCCCGACGTGCATTCTCGCTCGCACTCGGTTTCACACTCGCGCTTCGTAACACGCTCACCCCTTGACGCACACTTTTTTTCCACACGCGTGCCATTTCCACTCACATGGGACCCTTCACCAACGCCCGGATGCTTCCTCGATCCCAAGCGTGCGAAAATTCTTTTGTCGCCAAACATCCTCTTACAAAATCTCCCCGCACAATATACAGCACGACTCACCTGGGGGATCCTTTTCTCCACGCGCACCTGCAAACCTCCATTCGGGTTAAGCACAGCATCGTGATGCGAGCAGGGACTTTGCACATTTTCCATTTCTCCCTGCAATTCCCGGGCTACCTCCGTCGTCTCTTCAATTTTAATTGTACCCACTACTGCTTTGTCTTTGTTCCCCTCGACGACCGTTGGCTTTAATAAAATTCCCTCTACCTCATCGGTCGCCGGCTTTTCCAAACCCCGTGTCGCGATTTCTACCCCCGTCATTGTACCCGCGCTTTCCTCCGCTTCGCTCAACCAGCGCTTCTCGACCCGCGTTACCTCCTCGTGCACCCCTGGGACCCTTTCGCCCAACTTGCGGTCTCTGTCCCTCTGCTCCCTTTTCTCCCTATCGGCCCTCATTCCGTTCGTTATTTCTTCAGTTCTTTCTTTTAGTTCCTTAGTCATTTGAACACCCATGTTGTTAATTTCCCTGGTGGATATGAGCCCCTGGGCATACATTTTGTTTTCTTCATCCCACTGGGTCAAAAATTTCAACAAATTTGCAAGAAATGGATCCCAGGCCGTTGGCACCGCGGGCTCGGCTGCCGCGCGCTCGTACGAGGCGCCTTTTTGCGCGCCTGCAACCTCGTGCGCGAGAGCGCCATTTTGTGCACCTGATACCCCCTCAACCACGTTGCCAATGTTCTCCTCTACTTCGTCCCTCTGATCCTGGGTTACTCCTAACCCCTCTCCTAGTTCACCCACCTGCATCCGATTGCCTTGACCAGCCATGGCGCGATTTCAAAATTCGGGTTTTGCTTTAAAACAACACAAATTTCGGTGGTTCCAAATTTTGACCAAATTTTTTATAGATGTTTAAAAAAAAATTTGGTTCGGGCCTCGTATCTCACTCCCAGACACCAATTTGTTACTGTAATAACACAATTGGTGTCCAAAATTTGGGCTAAATAAATTTAGTCCCAGGTTCGAATCCCAACTCCTGACACCAATTTGTTACGGTCCGCGGATTAGGATGTTATTTTTACCGAGCGGAGGTATAACCGCGGCCGAACAGTTGTTCCCCGACTAAACCCGATTCACCCAAACGTTGGCCGTATCGCGCCACAGATACTCAATCTGGAAAACTCTAAAGCGACCGAATGCAAAGAGGAAGAAGAAGACGTACAGAAGAGTAATGGGGTTTATTATGTACACGTAAGCAAAAAGGAGCAGTCACGATTATGTACAGGGACATGAGACGCAGGTGACACAGTGCAAATTATTAACTTATCTAACAGGCTTAATTACTACCCAGGACAGAACAAACGAAGACACAGACTCACGCGGGGAATTGATGATAGGAATTGGCTGGAAGGAGGTGTGTGGCTGGAGGGGGAGGACGGCACGGAGCTGGCTGGAGCTTGATCCCGCACGGGACGTCGGGCTGGACCTCGACGGCCGCTGATGCCACCGAGCCTGTCGTGTGCGCGGGATCACGGGTCGGAGCTGCTTGGTGGAGCCGACGCGCTGGTGGGGGGGTCTGGCGTGACGGGTTCTCTCCTCTCTCTTTCTTGGTCCAACCACTCTTTCTCCACCGACAACTCAACGCAACCACTCAACGCAACCACTGACCACCCCTGACGACCAACTCAGCTCTTGTCATGGACCTCTCTACGCAGCTCTGTTCTGACGACCCAGCTCTTTCCTTGGACTCATCTCTCTTGGGGGCGTCTCTCATGGGCTATATATCGCCCCACCCTTGAACCTTTGCGAACCTCCCCGATCGCTCTTCCTCCGCCCTCTCAAACCAAACCCCTCGTGCTTGGTTGGTTGTTCGGGGCCGGGCCACTCCTCCCCTCTCTGACGAGGTGGGGACCCGCCTTTCTTCCCCAACCCTGCCTCGTGGCCAATGGTGGTTGAAGAAAAGCGCCCAAAATGCAGTTGGCCATTGAAATGAAATGAAAGGGGATCTACTCTTATTTCACTTGGTGCAATGGAGTATTTAAATTAATGGGAGACACAGCCTTACCCTAAGACACATAATAAGATATAAGCTACTGAACAAGGGTTTTATCGGGTCCTGCAATGTGGTGTTTATGGAATAACTACCGAGACGCCCTTTGACCTTTACACTACGGAGGTATTTACAAGGATCATGACATTTACAAAGGGTGATCTTTACAACAATTTACACTACAACAACAAAAAAAAAAAAACCATTCTCATATCCACAACAATATGTTGGAGTTGTTGATACGTGCGGTGAGTGGCCATGGAAAGAAGTGGAGCTAGTCCCTGGTCAGAGTTTGCCAGCGATGTTTGCATTCATGGATGACCTGACAATTTTCCAACAGTCGGCTGATGCAGCAGCAGAGGTACTGGGACGACTGGAGGTGTTGTTTGTCAAAGAGGGCCAAGTGGTAAGAGGTGGAAAGAGGAGGTGGAAAGCAAGAGGACTGTCAGATGCTTGTGATTGGCAGGTGGTGGCAGAACCAAAGCCACAATTGGTATTCCCAGAGGAGATTTGTGTGACAATGTTGTGGCCTGACATTGTCATCTGGTCAGGTGCAACAAGACACGTCATCTTAGGGGAATTGTCTGTACCTTGGGAAGAGAACATGGAGGAGGTGCACGAGAGGAAGAGAGGAAAGTACAGTGAGCTGGAGGCAGAGTGTCGGGAGAAGTGTTGGTGAGTTTCTTGTCAGCCATTTTTAGGTGGGGTGTAGAGGGTATATTGGCAATTCCTTTTCTGCTTTTCTTGCTCAAATTGGAGTGTGTGGTACAGAAAGGAGGAGGATGTGTAACAGAGTGGCCCAGGTTGCCTGGAAAGGCTCACTTTGGATTTGGAGGAAGTTTATGGAGGCACGTCGAACGGTGTAGGTTGAGGTTGTGGGTGGTGGTTCATTTCAGCCTAAATAGGGTAGTGATTGAGCATGCAAGAGAAATGGAGATGTGTGAATGGTGTGTGTGTACATGTGTGTGTATGTGTGTGTGTGTGTGTGTGTGTGTGTGTGTTTGTGTGTGTGTGTGTGTGTGTGTGTGTGTGTGTGTGTGTATGTGTGTGTGTATGTGGTTTTGCATGAATGTGTTTTTGTTTGAGTGGTGCATGTTGTAAGGGTAGGTGGTTAGTTGGTTAGGTGTGCTCTTTTTTGGTGTGTGAGTGAGTGGCTGTGGATTCTGGGAGTGGAGGCGGTTTTGTTGTTGTCGTCTGTGTTCTCACTGGCTGAGGGTGGGGGTAAGGCAAAATAATTATTTGACATTTGTGATGGATTCTGATTTGGATGCAATAGCTTTTACATTATATTTGCCCTCATTTCAAATATATTAATGTTTCTTTTTCGCTTGAGCAACGCCGGTACTCCAGCTATAAACGCGTATGTACTTTATTCGGGATACAAATACAAATACAACTTTGCCTGGGGGGTAACATAGGCTATGTGGCCGCGGCCTCATGCAGGAGTGTGGGGGACTGGGAGAGGGGAGTAAATTCTCGACGTAAATGTGTACCGTGTAGCGCCCCCTGGTGATGGTGGCAGAGGGTATTACAATTTCCTTTTTTACCTGAGAAACACTGACGTTAAAGCACTCTTTGCATGGGTGCATGTTTCCTCCTTCCCTTCCCCCCTCCCACAAAACGGATGGGACTGTCAAAGCCACCCCCGCACCTCCCAGAAGATGTATATGTAGTATATCTTTCCCCTTCCTCACCCCTACCTCTCTTGCCTCACCCCCCTGCCCCCCCACCCCGGAAACGCCGGGTACTCCTGCTAGTACGTGTGTGTGTGTGTATGTATATATATATATATATATACATATATATACCCCAATATATATTATATATATATACAGTGACCAAGGGTTGGCGTCAGGAAGAGGCATCTGGCCATAAAAACATTGCCTCAAAACAGAGAACCATGAGCTCATGGGGCCCGCAAGGCTAACCCCCGCTCTAGCGGGGAAAATGGCCTTAAAACGATCATTCATTCATTCATTCGTATATACAGAATCCATCACAAATGTCAAATCATCATTTTGCCTTACCCCCACCCTCAGCCAGTGAGAACACAGATTACAACAACAAAACCGTCTCCACTCCCAGAATCCATAGCCCCCCCCCCCCCCCCATCCACTCACTCGTACACCATAAAAAAAGCACACCTAACCAACCAACCACCTACCCTTACAACCTGGGTATATATATATATATATATATACCCAGGGTCCCAGGTGAGGCTTTACATTCTTAAATACTTAGTTTTGTTTGTATGTTTGGTGTGACAATCATTTCAGGTTGATTTACAACAACAAAAAAGCAAGAACAGTGTCATAAATAGAACAGTATGTTGTGCACAATATCGCATCTGTGCATTTGAAAAGTATTTATATGGAAGCAGTTGAGGCATGCACTTGGCCGACCACACCATTTACTGCAATTATTTTCTGAGTGGCAGATCGAGGTGAATGGTTTGCTGGTGTAGCCACTTGGTCTGACAGCTATATTGTTGATGCAGTACTTTCTCGTGTGCATATGTGCGCTTCATTTTGGAACTCGGATTGACTAGTACTTCCAGCTCCAAATCAATCACCCCATTCAACACATGCTGTTTTTCCTTTAATGTGTAACACATTTAATCAATACTCAGACTCCTCTGAAGCATCGTGCTACCAACTGTACAACAACCAAGCATATTGCAGTGCCTACATCTTGTTAAATCCGCAGGGTGACAATCTTAAAGTCTGCGGAATGAATTGCAGTCTTTTCTCGGTATCATTTCATGACTTGTCTGTTATAATAACTTTTTAGTCATAATATTTAATGTAAAAAAAAAAAAAAAAGATTCGGATTCGGATTTTGGTGAAGATTCGTATACAATTTTTAAAAATAAAAATTTAAGTGATTCTTCACCATTGAGAGATGTGGGCCATGATGTGGGCCATGAGAGATATAAACATGATATTTTAAAAATTGTGGCTGGATTACGACAAACCTTGGTGGATGAGTTGGATAGGTGACAAGAACAAGCAGATTCGATTTTGGTGTGTGGCAGGGACGAATGGACGGGACGCAGAACCGGTCTTTCAGGGGGATACAAATCGTAAACTGTTCAGCCAGGTGGAGGTATGCACTCTACTAGTGCCGTTCATGTTAATTTCCTTCAATCATACCCGTAGCTTTTATAGTTTGAGATATTAAATTTTGTCTTTATTTAGTACATTTGAAGTGTACGAATCGGTTGCCACATCAATGCAATTTCAACCACTATGTCCGACCCAAAAACACCCGTCGGTTCCTTTTGGGTGGGAAAACACAACCATACATTTTCTGAAAGCTTTGAACCTGTACCTTGTAGACGTGTACAGTGGACCTGTCAAATAAATCGCTACGTGGATGAAATTGCGTTGCCGTGGCAACCGATTCGTACACTTCAGATGTACTAAATAAACATAAATTTTCATATCTTGAATTATAAAACCTACAGGTATGATTAAAGTACTGGCTCTTTATTTGTTTTATGACCATGGCAATCCATTGTCAAGATTACTTGCTAGAACCAAGGTCAGAATAAAAATTACCGATGTATTGGTGAAATACGTAGATGTATTTTTGCACACAATGCTTCCAGGTATGTTGGAAAAAGGCTGGCAAATGTTTTTTTTTGTGCTTCATAATAATTTAGAAAATAATTGTCAAGGGTTGGTTGTTCGTTGGGGAAAACTGATCCTCAGAAATGGAGGTAGAAAAAGACATTCTTGTTGAAAGAATTTTAAAAAATAAATAGGAATGTCTTATTTTCATCGAGTTGGTTCATATACATATTTTGGAACTCGTATTCCTTCCTCAGTATCGTTGGAAGTATCGTTGGAGTATCGTTGAGAGAGAGGAAGACAAATGATGAATTGCGAAAGATGATGGGAATAGAGCCTGTGATTGATGCTGTGAAGAGGAACAGGTTGAGATGGTTTGGTCATGTGTTGTGGAAGGATGAAAGTGACTGGTTGAGAAGAGTGATGGAAATGAATGTAGAAGGAAGTAGAAGACGGGGAAGACCGAGAAAGACTTGGCTAAAGATGGTGGAAGAAGAAATGCGGGCAAGGGGGTTAACAAGGAGAGATGCAGAAAATAGGGCAAAATGGAGAAGATTGTCATGGGGACCGCAAGGCTAACCCCCGCTCTAGCAGGGAAAATGGCCTTTTAAAATGCATGTTGTTGTTGTTGTATTCCTTCCTCAGATGCCTGAGATGGAGGGGAACCTCCCTGAGATCGATCTTTATTTGTGAACTATCCCAACCGCATTGGATGAAATTTAAACACATTTCTACGTCAAGCTTCATAGTAATGCTGGTGTGATTCCTGAACGAGCAATGGCGTCTATATTAAAGGTTCATAAAAGGACGTGATGAACGCATCGGACGTCCTCGAAGTTCCTTTCATCAAACAGACCACAACAAAAGATGTGGATTCATGGAAAAAACTTTTGAAAGCAGCTGAAATTTCCAAATGTGCAGAATAACGACTCGTATAATGGGTACTCTCTCTGCTATCGGCAATATTGTAGAAAGCATTTGCAGTGCCTTGAGAAAGTATTCGCACACCTTGACTTTTTCAAATTTTGTTATGTTACAGCCTGAATTTAAAATGGATGAAATTGAGATTTTTTTTTTTGTCACTGATCTACACACAATACCCCTTAATGTGAAAGTGGAAATTAATTTTTTGGAAATTTTTACAAATCAATAAAATGGAATACAAAAATATCTAACTTACGTAAGTATTCAACCCCCTGAGTCGATACTTCGTAAAAGCGCCTGTCACAGCGATTACAGCTTCGAGTCTTTTTGGGTTTGTCTGTATCAGCTTTGCATATCTGGATTTGGGGAGTTTCTCCGATTCTTCCTTGCAGATTTGCTCAAGCTCTGTCAAGTGGGTTGGGGAGTGTTGGTGACCAGCAATCTTCGAGTCTTTCCACAGATTCTCAATGGGATTCAAGTCAAGGCTTTGGCTGGGCCACTCAAGGACATTCACGTTCTTGTTCTGAACCCTTTCCTGTATTGTTCCGGCTGTATGCTTGGGGTCATTGTCCTGGTGGATCTTAAATCTTCGCCGCAGTCTGAGGTCTTTTGCACACTGAAGCACGTTCTCCTCAAGCATTTTCCTTTATTTGGCTCCATTCATTATTCCCTCTACCCTTACAAGTCTCCCAGTCACTGCCACTGAAAAGCATCCCTATGGCACGATGCTGCCGCCACCATGCTTCATAGTAGGGATGGTGTGAGATGGATGATGAGCTCTGCTCAGTTTCCACCAGAAGTAGCGCTTTGCATTCAGGCCAAGAGTTCAATTTTCATCTCATGAGACCACATAATATTTTACCTCATGCTCTGAGTCTTTCTCGTGCCTTTTTTTCAAACTCCAGGCATGCTGGAGGCATGTCCTTCCAGCAGGTTCTCCTATTTCAGCTGATGAACTCTGTAGTTCTGTCAGAGTTGTCATTGGATTATTGGTCACCTCCCTGATCAAGGTCCTTCTTGTCCGGTTGCTCAGTTTGGTCGGACTGTCAGCTCTAGAAAGAGTCTTGGTAGTTCCATATTCTTTCCATTTCCTGATGATGGAGTTCACCATGCTCTTCAGAACTTTCAACACTCTCTAAATTGTTTTATACCCTTCCCCAGATCTATGCCTCCTCACAATTCTATCTCGGATTTCTAGGGACAGTTCCTTGTACTTCATGGTGGAGTTTCTGCTCTGACATGCACTGTCTACTGTGGGACTTTATATAGAAAGGTGTGTTTCTAAATAATGTCCAATCAATTGAATTAGCTGCAGGTGGACTCCAAATTGTAGAGACATCTCATGGATGATCAAACGAAATTGGATGCACTTGAGCTCAATTTGGAGCATAATAGCAAAGGTATTGACTACTTATTGACTCAAGACGTTTCAGCTTTTCATTTTTAATTATTTTGTAGAGAATTCTAAAAAACAAGTCCACATTGACATTATGTAATATTATGTGTAGATCAGTTACAAAAAAAAAAACCTCAATCAAATCAATTTTAAATTCAGGCTGTAACACAATAAAATGAGACAAGTCAGGAGACGATGATGGTTCACGAGCGAGCAGTATTCAATGACAAAGGACGGACTATAACCGAAACAGGCCCGGACAGGCCAGGCCCGGAAATGTCAAAACGAAGGTTACTGACCTTGAAATGAGATATAAAATAATGTATAATCAGTTATGAGGTTAGTTAGCTACACAATACCGAAAATTCGGTTTGATTCCGACAACTTTGAAAATTGGACCTTTGTGACCTTCAAAGGTCAAAGGTCGAGGATTCTGAAATTTGTTGGAAAACTTGTATTTCATGATGCATGTGATAATATAAGATCATGTACAGCATTTCACCCTATCAGGAAGCGAACAATGTAATAAAACCATCAAAAATCGACTTTTTAAAATTACGTGACCTTGTGACCTTGACCTTGGGGCGAAAATGAAAAATCGAGCTCCGTGGGGCTAGACACATGACATTGGCCTAACCAAATACCGAAACCCCTGTCAGATTCCACCAAACCCCTCGGAGAAGATGTAGCTTGAACTCGATTACCCCCTAAAAAAACATCTTTTTCAGGGCGTCGCTCCACCCACAATGGGCGCAATACGCCCACTCTCGGCAGGACACAACTAGATCATGATATCAACCTCCCACCCAAGTTTCATCAAGACCGGATGATATCATCGGGTAGTTATGCTGTGGACAGACAGACAAACACCCATGACGAATATAGTGGTCACTCTTTTTGATAACTCGTGAACCAAAAAGGTCAAGGGGTGTGAATACTTCCTGAAGGCACTATATGCAAAAGAAAACAGCAACAGCTTGAATATCAAAAAGCCTGGGGCCTTCCAGTTATGAAGAATATCTCCATGAGCCACGATAGTCAACAAGAGAAACAGCCAAAGCCTCATCCTCCAAAATATTTGAGAAAGTCTGCGCATTTTTTGATAAAACAAAGTGCATAAAAGGGACCTATTCCTGAGATCGACTTTTGAAGCAGTAGATCGTAGTCCTGATCTGATCGTAGAAGCAGTAGATCGATCGTGAAGCAGTAGATCGTATCTATGGAAAACAGCATAAGAAATGATATACGACAATGTTGGCTGCTATATCGAGGGACGTAAGAACTGCAGAAGCACATTAACACCATTCATGTTAGGGCATGCACAAAAGATGATGAAGAACATGCATTATCGGCCTCACCATCAACTATGACCTCTTCTCGGCCAACTACATAGCAAGACTGGTCTCCACAGCCAGCTGCAGACTGGGCAACCTCCATTGATCTAAGTCTTTCCTTGTAAAATCAGAGCTACTCATTCAACAAGGCCTTTATCCATAGCTCAATGGAGTAGTACTTTTCTTTATGGGTTCGCATCACATCTGCCTCCTGGATTCGGTGGCATCTAAAGCTCTGGACCTTGTTGGAATCTACCACAATGAGGCTGAAGCACAAGTCAGTGGTCCCTGTTTTTTTTTAACCTCGTTTTCTCTGATATTGCTCCCCCTACCTTTTCAGTCCTCCCACCTTCACCAACAACACCAGGATGCACGCATTCTTCCGGTAACCTCCTTCTGCTTAAATCTACAAAATACAGGCTGATTGCACACCTCAACTCCTTAGTTCCTCACTTCTCCCATCTGTGCAACTGCCTTCCGGAGGCCGTTCTTTCCCACGCTTTCTTCCAAGGCTTCAAAAGCAGGCCATGCACTGCCACCTCAGGTCTTCCGACATTCTGACCCTTATTACCCCCAATGTACCACACACAAATAAGGTTGTGGAAATAGTACAGACTGACATGTATAATCATTAACAACATGGGGCATTCTCTGGGCAGAGATGGGTTGTCAAATCTATTTGTAAGAATCAGGCCATTGAGGAGACATCCATTAAGAACATTCACACATGAAAGGATTCCGTCTAAAGGCTGGGGGCAGTGAGCAGGTATTACCTGAACGTTCTGTAGATCAGAGAAGTACCTGTATTTGGAATCTCAGGCAAATGGCACAAATCTAGATATGAGGCTTATCTCATGCAGATATTGTACCATCCAGGACAAACTGGGTTGATTCCTTTGTGGATAAAATGAATTGGTTTGTCTTTCCATTGTTTTGTAGTACCTAAAGATGCTTCTTGGGATGCTTCTTCCTTCATATGCAGCACATGGCTGCAAGAAGCATCATTGTCTGAGGGCACGGCTGTGCCTCTGATGCCATGCCCTCTGTAAGCTAGGGATTTGGAATTGGGCCATAGTTTCGGCGATGGATTGGCTACTCTTTGTGAAGGACATCATGGGCTATTTATCGTCCACCAACTAATGCCGGCAGACAAGATGCCCAGTTTAACGTCCACCTGAGGGACGACACACATTGATGCCTCGCCCTGCCTATGAGACACCAGGTTGAGAGTTTATGTAGTAGCCGAGATTCAAACCCAGGCTAGACGGTTCAGACGAGTGTGCATCCATGTAGACCATCCTGCTAGCCCTAGGAACACTTGCTAAATATCCAGGAAAAAAAGTATCAGAATTACAAATCCTTTAGACATACAAGAGCAGCCAACTCAGAATATCCATAAAAAGGTTACCAAAGCAAGATTTGAAAATCCTTACCGACAGAAAATTCCATTTGAATGAGCATCTTTCAAGTCAGGAAATTAAGTTAAAGACGCAGAGGTTACAAGCTCTATGGTCACATGATCTTGGCAGCATCAACGAGCAACCTGTCTTGTAACACCCATTAGGGTCACTGTAGAAAACAAACAAGGCAGCTCCAGCAAGAAACAATGAGAGAAGGGTGTCACCAGCCGACACCTCGGCCTTCCGCCTGCATCATAGATGGAATGGCTCTTGTACACAGAGCTAATGCGGAAAAGAAACCATGGTGACTTGGCAACAATAATCCTTGTGTTAGTCTTGATGGTTAGAACTGACAGCAAAAGTAACTAGAACGGCACTCAGTAGAGAGCATACTTCTGCCTGGTTGGCCATATCACTCAATGGTGAAGAATCACTTAAAAAATTAAATAATTCTCATATCCGAATCCATAATCAGATCTTCACCAAAATCGAATATATTTGTCCTTGTCAGACACCCTACCGGTCCACCAGGTTTCGTCCAAATCCGTCCACAACTTTTTGAGATATCCTGCTATGTATCGTTTTTGGCCCGATCTCCCAATGGTGAAGAATCACTTTAAAAATTCTAGTAGCCGGATCCGAATCCCGTTCATCACCAAAATCTAATCATTTCGTCCTTGTCACATACGCTACATCTCTGACAAATTTCGTTCGAATCCGTCCACAACTTTTTGAGATATTTTGTTCAAAAACAAACGAACAGACAGGGGTGAAAAGATAACCTCCATCCACCCTTGGTGGTGGAGGTAAATATGAGATCTTTACGTACAATGACATACTGATAAAAAATGCATAGGGAAAAGAGAAGGACTGGTCCTGGACTGCTGCCGAGCAACACTATAGAAAAGGAGGAAGACAATGGAGGAAGAGGTCCCTCATTCAATGTTTTTCCAGCAATATTCCCTGTTCTACTGCACTCATTAAGGTCCATTTTTTTGTTTGTTTTGTTTTGTATACAAGATTGAGGCTCGTGTAAGAGCTAACATTAATCACAAAAAAAAACGGACGCATAAAACATATAATAAAGGGAGCGGGAGATGATGGAGAGAGAGACGGAAGCACACAAGTACAACAGTAGAGAACAGGGACCTCAAGCGAAATACAGCGAAGGAAAGAACCTAAAATCACAAAATACCAACGGGGAGAGGGAGCCGAGAGAGACCAGGCCGTGCACGAGGTGCGAACAAACAACGACTAATTAGTAATTACACACAAGTTTGCAATACTTACAAAACCAAGACTAAGTAGAAACACACAATAACACGTACGCAATAAAAATAACCAGGGGAAATTTGACAAAGACACGAATGGAAAAATACTTAAACTTTGATGCCGTGGAGAGATTGAAGTAAGCTGCCTGATTGAGGGACCGGAAGCGGAAGTGATTATCATTATTCTCTGTTCTACTGCTCTTATTATGTTTTTTGCAATGAATAGAGGAAATCCTATTGGTGAAACTAAGTGAGAAAGTCACGTATGCACATCACACACTTCCAAGAAGACCATGTCATGCTCAGCAGAGAAGCAGCATTCTGTGTTCCTGAACTGGTAAATTCACTAGATGATGTCGAGTCTCCTCGGGCTATGATGGCATGTGCCATCATATTGCCTTTCTATGGCTGGTACACATGGGTAAGTGTGTGGTATAGACGGGCGTCGCCACTCCTCTCCGTCCCTCTGCAGGCCGTTGGGGAATTCACCCTCTTCCGTTGGAGTCGACTGGACTCTCATCCACCAGATGTGCAGAGCCATCCGCCATTAAAACCGCATGGCTGCGGACCGTTACCCTGGTAAGGGGGGCTGACAGGTACTACACCTTGCCCACAGGTGACTTGGGATTATGCAAGGCAGGGGCATCCACCTACCCGAGGTCTCAGAAGACACCCACATACCCAACCCAATTCACTAGAAGTGGATACACTAATAAAGTTTCAAGTTCAGGAAGCATCACAGAACTACAAAATGGTTCTGGTGGTATTCATGGACACTCTTACCATTGCTTTCTACCGAGAGAGGTTGGAAAGATCTGTCAGTTGTGGAACCCAAACTCGATTCAGGTGCATACACATAGGTAAAGTTAGCACGTCACGAGGAAAGGATAAATCGTTGAGGGCTTTCTTGGACTGCAATCCTTCAGGACTTTGAATGTATTAGTTCATTTGTAGGACGGGGAAAACTGCCTGGTTTAAAGTTGATTGCCAAGAACGAACTTCAGAAGGCGATAACACGGCTAAGAGAAAGGTGATGATGACACGACAGCAGTGGGACTTGTCTGAGGATCTTTTTTGTCTACCTTAGCAGTTTACCTTTTTTAGTGTAAGCAACTGGATCAGGTATCACATGGGTGCATGAGCTGAAAATGCGACACCAATGTTCTGAGCTAAGGAGAGAGACATCGAATCGAGCCGAATACTTTCATGTGAAGGCTGTCTCTATCTGCACGCTCATTTATCAGGCCAATCAATGTCTGGCATACAAGATGAGAGGAGTATGCCCACCTTTCCAGCCCTGAATCAATTTGTCGGCAGGCCAACCCCAGGAAATATGATTAAAAAAACTTTTGATGGCATTTTTTGTTCAAAGCTGACAACCGGACTAGAAAGTATCAGTATGGTCCAGGCTTTCAGAAACACCCGGTTGCCAAAATGAGATTTGACCTTGAAGGTCAAATTTGGGGGGTCAAAGGTCAAAAGAGGTCAAATTTTCAAAAATTTTTATTTTGTCTTGTCCTTTCATATTACATCGAGTTTGGTATGAAGACATCTTCGAAAATAAATGCCAAATTCTCAATAATGTGTTGCTTTTTGTGTTATTATATAACACTCGCATAACCATTCTTTAATGATGCTTCTCCTTTTATTTTTCAGGTTCCAAAAATGGATGGTGATGGACTCCCTCCACTTGCCACACTGAAACGGAAGCGAGATACCAGTGCAACTGTTGATTATTCCAGTTGTATTATCTGCCAAGAAGGGGTAAGGCGCAACGAAAAGCTAAGTCTGGCTTCTGCTGACGGGAAAACAAAGATCCAGCAAGCTGCTGCTGAAAGGAGACGTCTTAAGGATCGGGCATCCTTGGCTATTTTGAACAGACTGATGAGTATAACAGATGAGGACTGGGCTGATGAAGTAATGAAGTGGCACAAGACGTGCTACATAAATTTCGCATCGGAGAATCGCTTGTCTCGACTACGAGATCGAAGGAGCAAGGAACAGGCAGCTGATGAATCTACTACCACTACAGCAAGGATGGATGAACAAACTGCAAGTTCGTCGTATGAATCTCGTAAGCATGGGCATGCCTCAGTTGAATGGGAACACTGTATATTCTGCCAACGATCAGGAAAGGCTCAGCTCCACAGTGTAATGACAATGCAAGTTTCGCAACAGATCATCGACTTGTCAAAAGAGGACGTTGTCATGTCAGTTAGGATGGCCAATGTTGTAGACTTAATTGCTGCAGAGGGGAAGTACCACAAGCAATGCTTTGTTGAATTTGAGCGGAGGGTGAAAAAGACAAAAGGCCGTCATTCTCTGTGTTCAGATCCAGCCCTGAATGCCCTGGGGGACATGTTACTGGAGGGTCTGTCCGTTGGTAATGTGTACGATATGGGAACTGCTTGGGAGAGATATGTAGAACTATGCAATGCCAAGAACCAAGATATCCCTGATAGCTTCTTGTCCAGAAGACAGACCTTCTATACTGCATTACAGAATGTTATTGGTGACGAAGGTTCATTCATAAGACCACGTAATCGAAAAGCACAACTTCTTCTTTATCCCAGTGACAAATCTCAGTATGTCATTGCCTGTGCCCTGTCGGATATCTCTGACCGAAAGGATGACTGTGATGAAGATGACGCACCCACGATACAGCTGCCACCAGTCAATGAACTGCAGGAAATTGTTCACTCTGCCCTTCAACTTCGAGCAGACTTGGAACGGATGCCTGGTCACGATAAAGTGTGGAGGGGTCTAACAACAGACGCAGTGGAAGCCATTATTCCAGATAGCTTATATCTGTTTCTCTCTGTACTGTTTGGTGGGACTGATGTGTTGGATACTGATGATCACGGAGAGATAGAAAGTTCTGCAAGTTCAACGAAGCAAAGAATACTAAATATCGCTCAGGACATTGTATTTGCGCTTTCAAAGGGGAAAAAGTTGACTCCAAAGCATGTCGGCCTGGGGATGACCTTACACCAAGCCACAAGATCAGAGAAACTGGTGGATCTCTTTCATGCTGCTGGTGGTACAATAGGTGTCGACACAGTAAGACGCATGGACACAAGTATCGCGAGTGACATTCTTTGGAAATTTGAGGAAAATAACAACACGTACATCCCGGATGGCTTGGTACCCTATGAACCTGGTAGGCTAATCTTAGGATCAGCTGACAACATAGATGTCAACGAGTCGACAATAAGTGGTCAAGGTTCATACCATTGCACACAGTGGAATGCTTGGCAACGCGGACCACCTCCTCCAAGAACTCCTGTTAAGCGTGTGCACGGACGAGAGAAGGCTCTGAGAAAGGAGACTGTCGATAAGTTGCATGATGTCGATCCCCCCAAACTACCTATTGGCACAAGAGTTGAACCCAGGATTCCGAATGCTTCTAGCATTGAACCGAATGACTGGTTCAAAAGTAGTCCATGTAGGAAGGCAGCAACACGAATGACTCACGTCTGGGTAATCTCCAGGATGGACACAGGTAATGGCTGTGCTGTTCCTCCATGGGCAGCATTCAACGAGTGTGTGAGTACCGTAGATCCACCAGTGACGACGGTGGGAATGGCACCGATCCTCAATGCTACTGCGGATGAATATGGGACCATCACCACGATCATAAACCGATTTGTCCAGCTCAGCAGATACCTTGGACAGCGCCATACCATCGTTTTCTTCGATCAGCCTCTCTATGCCAAAGCAAAGGAGATTGTGTGGGCTTCTGAAGAGTACAGCGAAGTAGTTGTCCTGCTTGGTGGTCTCCATATCTCCTTCAACTTCCTTCGGGCCATTGGTCAGCAAATGGAAAGTGCAGGCCTAGATGATGTGTGGGTGGAGTCTGAAATCTTTGGACCAAATGCTGCCAAGTCAATGATGGATGGGAAACACTATTACAGGGCTATTCAGGGACATATCTGGGCCTATGAAGCCCTTAGTCGGATCAAGTTTGAAGCTTTCTTGGATTGGCTACAGCGGCAAAATCCTGAACTCCATCAGGAACTGGTTGTGCTTCGATCAGCAGTATCAGCATTGTTCAAGAAATATGGTACGAGAACCCGAGATGAATGTCTGTTGAATGCTGTGACTGAATGCAACGAGCTCCTCGACCGTACAGAATATGTAGAGAAAGCTGACGAATTCCACGCCATGCTGAAGCAGAATCCCAACAATGCCTTCTGGTTGCAGTACCTTGAGATGGTGGAAATTTTATTATCATTCGTCCGCGCTAATCGAGATGGGGATTGGTTGCTCCATCTTGATTCATTTGCCGAAATGCTACCATGGCTGACCATATATGACCATGTCAACTATGCCCGGTGGGGTCCTGTTTACCTCACTAACATGAGAGGACTCGCACAGACCGCACCAGAAGTCCACGAAGAATTCCTGGCAGGGAATTTTGTAGTGAAACGACACGCAGGCAGATTTAACCAAGTTCCAGTTGATCAAGCCACTGAATGGATTAACAAGGTATGCAAGCTCTCAAATGGTATAATTGGCATCACACGGAATGACACGGCAAGAGACAGGTTCTGCACAACTTGGTCTGAAAGGTCGCAGATATCAGAGGACACCATGCGTCTATTCGGTCTTCGCAACGACGAATCGGACGAAGATTTCTCAACTCGTAAAGATGGTCTTCCATCCAAAATGACACGGGATTTGGATGCGGTGTCCAAGCTTGAGGCTCAGTTCCGACGATTCAAGGCGTTCACAATATCCGATCAAGACGACGCAACTCCCACTATTACACAGCTGAAATCACTGACTACCAACGACATTGCAACCGAAGAGATAGCTGCAGACCTCCTCACTGCCGACGAAAGGGGGAAAGATCTCGTGTTGAAGAATGTGAAGGAGAGATTAGTGGAGAAGTCTGTACCTTTCTTCGATCGACAGAAACGCCAGAAATCGAAGACGTTCGCAACCCTCTACGAGACACCGGTGCAGGATGGGAAGCAGAAGGTCACCAAGACAATCAAAGCGGACAGGTTGGAGGTTGGCAGGCAACTGACGGACGATTAGAAGTGGTGTGGATGAGGACACCATCTGTTCCAAGTAGCTGTTTGGAACTAGTTACTTGTGGATGTAAAAGCAAGTGTCGCATACAAGCTTGCCGTTGCCACAAGATTGGACAACCATGCATGCCTGCATGTGGCTGTGATGCTGAAGGATGCATGAACACGACAGGAACTGATACTTAAGAGAAGTGATTTGGCGACACCTCAAATCGATGGAAGATGATGTCTTGTTTCTTCAAATGTAGTTGCCTAATGCATCATTTACATATTACCAACAGGAACAATTGATTCTTAAAGTAAAATTTGACTTTCGACTTTGAAATTTCACCTTTAAACTGAATGCATTTTATTATGCGTATTCAAAGAGTAAAAAGCATTTACATTCATGAATCTATTCACATTTAGCTATTGTTACAGAAGTTTAACCCCTTATAACTCATTAAATATTCAATGGTTCATACCAGACTCGATGTTGTATGAAAGGACAAGACAAAATAAAAATTTTTGAAAATTTGACCTCTTTTGACCTTTGACCCCCCAAATTTGACCTTCAAGGTCAAATCTCATTTTGGCAACCGGGTGTTTCTGAAAGCCTGGACCATACTGATACTTTCTAGCCCGGTTGCCAGCTTTGAACAAAAAATGCCATCAAAAGTTTCTTTAAGGGTCTTGGCCTGCCGACTAAATCTATGGTTGGGCCATAGAGTTTGTGCAACTGTCATTTGATGAAAGGCCCGCCCGTTCCTGAGGTCGGAGATCATGGTATGTAAATCCACCAAATAATGTAGACTACTACTATCTGATTGCCAGTTTCTAGAAAATCGTTTCAAGTGCAATCAGGCTACAACTGTATGTGACCATGATTGAGGATGAGCAGGATGTGATAATTACTATGGAGGATGCTGTTTGGATGAGGAAGATAACACTAATTTGGAGTTGGACACTTTTGTGCGGGTTATACAATAGCCAAACAGTGGAAGGAACTGTCCGCACAGAGATAGACATTGCAACTCCATTGAGAAGATCGACAAGAAATTGGAGTTTACTTCGTGGCAGTTCAGGGATTTGCCCGTGTATCTATTAGAGGATTATTATTGGTGTACAGGGCAGAATAATCCCTGACAATTACCTCGTTAATTTGCAGTCCACCTCATAAAAGAGTAATTCTGTTTCTTTAGTGATTAAATGATTAAAATCGTAAGATTAGTGCGGCTTTGTGATGATAAAAAATAACGACTCCAGTAATTATGTGACCTTCACTGTGGACAACAGGTTGGCCTGTTAAGTATCCCTATCTGAAAAACAAGGAGATGATACTTTCAGTCCCCCACCTTTTAGGTGGCATGAGTAAGAGATATCTGCAATATGAAAGCTAAATGTTCAACGTTTAAAAATATATATATCACGTACACAAAAGTACATGGAAGGATGATCGGACAGAGCTCATGTTAATGTCGTCGGAGGGGTGGGGGACAACAATAAGACATCAACTAAATGCAAAAACATCATATGTATTTGTCTATGGACCAGTATATACTGCTACGACTGTTGGTATCATTTGGATGAGCAAATTCTAGCATGTTTTTTGAAAGCTGAGAACCTGTACTTGATGGAAATGTCTGCACTTTTATTGAAAGTAACTTGGTCATTCATATCAAGTTGCCATGGTAACACGTACACCAAATTCACAAAATTATATATCTCAACTATAAAGCTATTGATGTAATTTATATGTGTTTTTTTAATAATAGTTCCTAATCATTGGTCACATGACCTTGGCAATCCCAGGTCAAGCGTTACTGGCTACAGCCAAGGTCAGTGAGAAAGACACCGATTTTTCGGTAAAATAGACACAGTATATATTTTCATATAAAGCTTGCAGACAGGGTTACAGGAATTGAGGGTAACTTAAATTTTAATGAAACTTATTCAATATGGGGGTAAATTGATTATTAGTTATCAAACATTCAAACACCATTTTTAGTGTGCTTTTAGGGTAACGAAGGAGCTGGTACACATATCACACAGGACAAAGACATTAGTAGACATCATTGTACTTTTACATTTAATTACAAAGCTGTTAATAGACAATGGGCAAACACATGGTACGTGGGATTTGTACCTGTGGGTTCCCTGCATCATGAGTTTTTTTTTGGGCCCCGCTCCTCCGACAAGTCAGAGACGGGGACATTAAAATGAGTTCCATCCGACCGACCGATCATCCGTCCATGTACTTCTGTGTATGTGATATTTCAAAAACCGTTGAACAATTAGCTTTAGATATCGATTCCACATGACATTATCTCAACCTGATTAGATCACGGTGGTAATTGGCTGAATTATGTTGCCATGGCGACCATATCCCCTGCAAGCATGCACAGCTGGGGCCCTGCTAGGAAATAGGTGGTTTGGATGGGCAGAGGTGGGATTGGGTTCTGGGTGGGTTTTTTAACTGGGTTCCACATGGGTCCCATCTGGGTTGCCAATTGTCATTCTACGACACCCTTTGACATCGTATCCCACCTTACAAAGCTGGCTGGGGCCCACATGGGTTTTCGTCTGTTAGGTGGGCTGAACTGGACTTGGGCTTTGAACTGGGCCCTATGTGGGTTCCAGGTCGGCCAAGTCAATGTTATTTTCAGAAGTTAAAAAAAAAGGCAGCTATATACACTACTCACAATAAGTTAGGGATATTGGCAGGTTCTTCGGTGTGGTTGATTTTGTGTATTAATTATGTTGAAAAAAGTTGTTGGTCCTAATTCTATGGTTATTAATGAGTGTGAAAAAACACAGCATTCTTGATTTTAATACCCTAACCCTAACCCCTATAAAAAAAAAGAAACTCACTTCCACAATATCCCTAACTTATTGTGAGTAGTGTATATATTCTGTATATTGTATGTTTTAAGAATCATGTTAAAATCGAATGCCTGCTGTTATTTTAACTATGAAAGCTGTTTTTATAACAACAAAAAACAAATTCAGGAAAAGACTCGCAATACAAATCAACACACCCGAGAATTGACTTGTCGGGGTTCCAGTTCTCTGGGCCCAAATCCAAGTTCGTAATTTTTTCCCGCAAGAGGATGGTCCAGGATACATCAATAGCAGTTGGTGGAACCATCCTCAGAGCATCTTCTGAAGTGTCCTTCCTGGGTGTTGTTTTCGACAAGGGGCTTACGTGGAGCTCCCACGTTAAGAAGGTCGCAGTCAAATGTGCCAAGGGCCTAAATCTAATTCGATTCCTCACTGGCACTTCCTGGGGAGCCCACCAGGGAAGTCTTTTTCTCCTGTACAAAGCCCTTATCCGCCCTCATCTGGACGATGGTAGCCAGGCTTTTTCAGACATGTCAAAAACCAACCGCAGAAAACTTGAAGCCATTCAGGCTAAAGCCCTGCATGTCTGTCTGGGCGCTTTCGTGAGTACGCCTATCTCTGCCCTTTTGGTGGAGGCCGGAGAGATGCATCTATCCCTCCACTGGGAGGTGTCCCGGCTAAAATTCTGGGCCAAATCGATATCCTCTGGGACCAATCACCCACTCCAAGCTGTTTTTGCAGACTGTTGGGGGTATGAGGCATGGTGCAAAAATCTAAATTCCGCTCCCTTCGGGATGGCCTGTAGGCGGGTAGCGGATGAAATGGGTCTGGACTCCTTGCCCATTGAGTCTGTCAATAAAGTTCCAACCTGCCCCCCCTGGACTCTTACTATGCCTCAAATCCACCTGGATCTATGGGGGAGAGTTGACAAGGCTAACCTCTCTGCATCTTGCATCCAAGCGATCGAGTTCATCCATTCGGTTTGGAATCAATCTCTCCACGTTTACACGGACGGTTCTAAAGTCCCTTCCCTTGGGAGAACTGCGGTGGCAATATGTATCCCTGATGTTAAGGTGACAAAGGCTAAGAGGTTTTCGGATCATCTCTCCGTCTTCGCAGCGGAACTCTTTGCTATCATATTGGCACTGGAATGAATAATCGAGTTCAAGCCTCTCAGTGCCGTGATATTTTCTGATTCCCTCTCTGCACTTATGGCACTAGAGTCTCTACAGGAGGGATGCAGATTTGACCTGGTGCACGAAGTACTGCACCTGATCAACATTGCTAGTTGGAGAGGATCTGTGGTCAATCTGTGCTGGATACCGCTCATGTGGGCATCGGAGTGAACGAGGCCTGCGATCTTGCAGCCAAGTGTGCGATCACATCCGAATGCGTCACCCAAATCCCTTTGGGACCGTCTGAAATTATGAATGTGGTCAGGGACAAGATCGTTAAAAAATGGCAATCCCAGTGGGACACCACCACGAAGGGTAGGTTTTGTTACAGGGTGAATCCAGACAGGACCCCCCTTCTCGGCTACCCCAGTTGTCCCGCAGAGACCAGGTGGCTCTCTCCAGGCTTAGACTTGGGCACTGTCGCCTTAATGCGTTTCTTCACGTGATAGGGTGTCATCCTTCCGGGACTTGCGAAGCCTGTAGGGTGTAAGGTTCTGATGTAAAATAGATCACGAGGCGATGTCAAAAAGAACAATCATTTATTGCAGCACCCGGAATTAGGTTCATGTTGACGACCCCGTTCACACACCGCCTGTCCCCTGGCCGGAACTCCACCTTCATACTCCAAAACGCGAGCAAGCACTTCCGGTTCCACACAACTGATGTAATACCATTACATCTCCCTTTCCCACAACAAGAAAAGTAATAAAGTAAAAACAGCAAACCCTTGTAATACCATTACATGTCTGCACTGTCATTAGATCATTGCAACACCACACCAGTAACCCAGAGCAGTTAACACGAGATAACAAAAGTGTATAAATGCAAACATCAGATAAGCACGTGTTTTATCGATCAAGACGGCATGGCGCTTTCACAGCTCGGCCAGACCTCGTATGAACAGTTGTCAGGTTCTGTGACGGAGGCAACTTGTGACTAAAACTGGCAGAACGCTGGGAAGATTGATGAACCATCTCTGCTCTGGGTGCACAATGACGTCACAGTCATGATTCACAGGTTCATTTCCAGACCTTGCAGATGGTTCGCTGTTCCCACTCACTATGGCTTCAGAACTATTGTTTGGGCTCAAAGATTGATGGGGCACCGTATCATACGCCGGGAGCTCCTGAATGTGAACTCAGTTGCGTCGGAGTGTTTGACCATTTGGTGATGCGAGCAAATATGACCGTGGTTCTTCACACATGCCGAGAACAGTGGCCGGCTCCCAACAATGGGTGTTGTGGTTCTGAACGCGAACTCGCTGTCCAGGGTATAGGCATGACATTTCGTGTGCCCGAGCATGCCTATCGTGGTAGAGCTTTTGCAAGTAGCGGCGCCTCTCCAGCTCCTCATGGATGAGGTTGTCATCGTCGTGAACGTTGGTGATTCTGGTTGGTACCAGCGATTTGATTTTTCTGCCCATTAGCAGTTGAGCAGGACTTGCCAAGCTGTAGCTCACTGGGGTGGACCGCCAAACTAGCAGTGCCAGATGAAAATCGTTTCCCGCACTTTTTGATTTGCGGAGGATAGATTTCACTGTCTCGACTTGGCGCTCAATTAATCCATTAGATTTTGGGTATGTTGGGGATGAAGTGACGTGGTCAAAATTCAATTTTCCAGCAAATGAACGAAATTCTGCGCTGGAGAAATGAGGACCATTATCACTCATAACCGTATCAGGAATTCCGAACTCAGAAAAAAATCTGTCCAAAGGTCGCAATAATCGTGCGACTGGGAGCAGACCTGGGCAGTTTGCGAACAATAGGAAATTTGGAACAATAATCTGCGATGACAAGCCATTGAGCTGCATCAAAATAGAACAGATCACATCCGACTTTGCTCCATGGTCTCAGCGGAATGTCATGTTGCTGTAGTGGTTCAGGCAGCTGAGATTTCCGGTGTCGTTGGCAGGTAGGACAGCATTCCACTAGCCGATCAATGTCCTTGTTAACGTTATATCAGTACACAGTATCCTTCGCCAGCAGTTTAGTTTTCTCATGTCCAAAATGGCCTGAGTGGAGTTTCTGCAGAATGTCGTTTCTCATACTCTTCGGTATAACGACTCTCTCTCCTTTAAGAATTGCGCCATTTTCAATTGACAGCTCATCCCGAAAACTCCAGTATGTCCTAAGAGCCTCAGGGAGGTCCTTCAGATGGTCTGGCCATCCACTGATAATAAAGTCTCGAAGTTGACTCAGGTCAGAATCACGGAGTGTTTCCTGTTGTAGCTGAGACAACTTCTCAGAAGAGAAATGGACCAAGTCAACACGCAGGTCCAAGTCAATTGTCATTGTATTGAGTGGACGATTGAGGAAGGCGGGATAGGCCATCGGCAAGCTGATTGTCTGCCCCAGGGCGGTACTCCGTTGTAAAGTTATACCCTTGGAGTCTGACAAGTATTCGTTGCAATCTCGGTGGGGCAGCAATCAATGGCTTGTTAATGATCATCAACAACGGTTTATGATCGGTGAGCACAATGAAGCTCCGACCATACAGGTAGGTATGGAAACGTTCAATGCCAAACACGTTGGCCAATAGCTCACGTTCAATGCAAGCGTAACGTTGTTCAGTATCTGTTAGAGTTTTGCTTGCATACGCCACTGACTTTAGCTGGTTTCCATGGGCCTGAAGCAATGCTGCTGCACCAAGGCCTTGAAGACTGGCATCACATTGCAGGTAGACTGGCTCCTCTGGCTGATAGTAGTGGAGAAGAGATGTTTCCGACACCTCATTCTTCAGATGATCAAATACAATTTGATGGTGCGGCTCCTGTAGGAATTCAGAATCCTTTTTGAGAAGGTCTCTAAGAGTCGCGGATTTCACACTGAAGTCCTTGATCAAGCGCGACAAATATGTCATGAGGCTGATGAAATGTCGAAGCTCGGCTTTGTTCTCAGGTTTTGGAACAGCTCTCAGATCTTCAACCTTCTGCTGGTCAGGCTGTATTCCTTGGCTACTATAAATGTTACCGAAGAAGGCAATGCTGGTCTTTTTGATGTACCATTTGCTTGAATTGAAAACGAGGCCTTCACATTGTGCTGTTTTCATCAGTTCCTTGAGGTGCCGGTCATGCTTCTCCTCCGTGGCACCATAGACAGCGATGTCATCTGCTATGCCAACTGCACCTTTACAATTCTGGAGAATACGGTCCATTTCCATCTGGAAAATATCCTGGCTTACACAGTCCAAATGGCAACCGTTGGAAACAATACCGGCCCGCTGGGGTCTGAAATGTAAGAAATTGTTGGCTATCTTCATCGATTCTTACAGACCAATAAGCTGACTTGGCATCAAGTTTGGAGAAGTATTTTGCTGCTGCAAATTTGTGATTGAGCTCTTCTGTTGTAGGTATTTTTTGATACGGACGAATCAGGGCTCGATTGAGGTGTTTTGGGTCCAAACAAATCCGAATATTGCCATCTTTTTTGGTTACATATGTGAGAGAGCTGACCCACTCTGTTGGTGCCTTGATATGCCGTATGACTCCCTGTAGAACAATCGCATCAAGTTCTGATTGAATTTTGTCCCTGAGAGCAATAGGGGTTCTGCGTGGTGGAATGACATGTGGTGGGACATTTGGGTCTACAACAAGCTTGTGCATTGTATGAAATTCACTGATGCGGTCAAATTGTTGAGGGTATGCATCCATAAGATCCTTCACACTGTTGTAAACCAGTGGCTGGTTACTGTTCACTGAACAATGCAATGTAACAATGTGTAGATTCTCACACGATGGGAGGCCCATAACTGCAGGACCACTGACATCCACAACAAAAAAACGTGTGCTGGTCCACGGTGATCCCTTGTAACTGCAGGCCACGTCTACAGTGCCAAAACACTTGATGTGGGTTACATTGTACGCAGTTAAGACACTCTCTGCTGTCTGAAGAGAGCCAATGTAGGGTTCATAATTTGAATTCAGCATTTCAGGAAACATGTGTCGAAAAGTGCGAATGGGCAATGTGTTTCCTTGTGCACCTGTGTCCACCTTCAGCTTAAGATAATGAATACCTGGCCTGTTGCATAGACTGACATGAAGTGTTGTGTAAACCTCATTACGTTGACCAGGTGTATCAATCGAATCAAAAGTCAATGAATCAAACTGTGACGCAAGATCATCAGGGTCATCGGTGTTGTGCTGACGCTCGTGTTGCTGTTCCATTATAGATGCGTCATACACTGCTTTGTGTTGTGCACTGGCATGGTGAACACTGTGAGTGTTAGGAAACCGTGAATACCTTACGCATGGGTGTTGTCCTGGAACTCGAGGGTCTGGTGTACCTTCTTGGTCTATGCTGTGAAGATCAACACGCGCATGTGATGTCCGGGGGTTCCAGCGAGCATTCCGGCGAGCATTACCTGTAGGATCATAGTTGTTGGTTGCAAAGCTTCTCAATGTTTGGTGTCTGTAGGCACTCGATGAGAGGTAGGGTCGCAGTTGTTGAAATTTGGATGTAAGACAGAACTTCGCCCAATGGCCTAGTTTAGCACACAATCTGCATGTGTCGTTGCGAGCAGGACATTGGTTACGTGTTGGAGGGTGTGAGGTACCACAGTTTTTGCACTTACTGAGTCTCGGGCCAACAGTGGAGATGTTTACATTGTCGGTTGCTTTGCTAGCAAAAGCACTCATAGTTTTTTTTTTTTTTTTTTTGTATACTGAATCGAGGCTCGTGGAAGAGCTAACATTTATTTCACAAACAAATCAACCAGACAAACAAAATATACAAAAAGAGGGAGCGGAAGACAAGATGGGGAGAGAAGGGGAAGCACACAACCACAACATTTGAGAGCAGGGAGAAGTGTGGGAGGGAGAGGGCTTGGGGGGAGGAGGCGTGGGAAGGGGGAGGGGGGGAGAGGTATAAAACACAAGGGGACCGAAATTAGCGGGGGTAGAAAAGATCAAGGTTTTGGATGGGGGAGGATAAGAGATGGTGGTGAACAGCTGTTTTAAAGACCTGGAGGGTGGAGTGGGATTGAAGAGAGTGAGGGAGTTTGTTCCAGAGGCGGGAGAAAAGAGGAATGAAGGAGTGAAGGTGAGCAGAAAGTCTTGATTTTGGCAGTTTAACCATAAGAGGGTTGCAGGCAGATCTTGTGCGACCTGTAGGAATATTTGGGGGACAGAGCCCAGAGAGAGCTGGGGGGGCAAGGCCAGAGAGGAGTCGGTAGAAGACAGAAAGACCACCAACCTGCCTGCGGTGAGTGAGTGAAAGGCCCTTGGAGTTAGCTTCATCGCGGGAGATTCCAATGATTCTGAACGCTTTGGTTTCAACAGCGTGAAGACGAGCTAGGTGTGAGGCAGGAGCACCAGACCAGAGGGGAGAGCAGTATTCCATAGAGCTGCGGGTGAAAGCCTTGTAAGTGGTGAGGAGCTCAGGTGTACCAAGGAAGGACTTCACACGACGGAGGATGCCCAGTCGGCGACTGGCTTTGGAGGCCAAATTTGAAATGGGGTTGATGCATCGTGATCATCAGCTGTTTGATGTATGTGGCCAACGCCTCGTATGTGTGCCCCAGTTTCAAGGCCTCGTTAGGAGTGAAGGTCTTAGGATTTGTCAGAAGCTCCTTCTGAAAGTTGGACATTTGGGTACTTGCAATGATCTGTTCTATCAAGCGGTCGTCCTCTTCTTGTTTGGAAATCGAGTCCTCTCTGAAATCACACTTCTGGGAGAGAAGCTTGCACCGGCTGATAAAGGCGTCCAGCGACTCTCCGAGATTCTGGCTGTAATAACGAAGCTCCAGTCGACAGATCCTGAAGTTATCCGAGGGTTCCATTTGTTCCAGGAAGCAATTGAAAATATGTGCGGGTTGCTGCCGATGTTCGTCTGTTAAAGTCCATGTGTTGTACCATTTGAGGCCTTCGTCTCCCACTTGAAGCAGAATCAGTGGCACCGGGTTTTTCTCTGTAATGCCTTGAACTTGAAAGTACAGCTCCAATCGCTGCCTAAACATCTTAAAAGCCGCTGCTGTGTTAGGCGCGATCCAATCCATGCACGGAGTTCCCGCCAGGTCTGCCATTGTGAACTGCGGCTGCGAGGTCAACGAGGAATGAGCCGATTACAAGAGGCACGAGAAACACCGGCTTTTTACCTCGATGAGCTCGAATATGGTTCGTAAAACCGCTGCCACCATGTAAGGTTCTGATGTAGAATAGATCACGAGGCGATGTCAAAGAGAACAATCATTTATTGCAGCACCCGGAATCAGGTTCATGTTGACGACCCCGTACCACAGAGTTCTATAAATAAACAAGAGTGTGCAGTTCCTATACTGCTAACATTACGATCGTGTGCGCACATGAGGGCACGTCCGCCATTACCAAAGAGGGCAAAAATTGCTCGGATAACCCGGATGTACATGCATTGGCGTACGAGTTTGAATGTAAACAATACGTAAAACTGTCACTCGTGAACGAAACCATACCTAGCTTTATCTTAGCCAAATTATGGAAATAAATAAGAAAAAAGTATTTCCTACAAATGCATTTGATAAAAGAGTGTATTTTCTTACCTTAAATTGACAATTTAGGGCTGAATGCCGATGTAGAGCTTTGAACAGAAGTCATTTGTATCGGCGATATACACAGTTATAATGCAGTGGGTTAAGCTTTAACTTGGTAAGCTAATACAGTCTATTCCATGCAACAATCCGGGGTAACACGATAACAATCATTCTAAAATGGAAACAAAATCAGTTCAAAGGCTGGTTCAAATGTCTAATGAAGTATGCAATCCAACAAAGTACAGCATAATGATCCCTCAATTCTGAACTTGAGTTCGTGTGAAAAGTCCGTCGTGAGATTGCCGTCATGCTGTAACTTTAGTATAGCCTGAGGGATTCAGTGTCATGAGTGTCGGCCTATTCAATTCACATGATTCAAGTTCATGCATATTTCCAAATGTTCCTCAGTTCTATTCATTGATGCAATACATCCGTCATAGGCAATAGGCATCTAGTAAAATCCACAGCCACATTCTGCTGATACACACAATTTTCAGGCACTTCAAGATGTACCGTACCCAGGAGAGCATCACAACAGTGATATAATTTATTGTCCTAAAAAAAAATAGTTTTTGTCAGTTGGTGTCTCCTTGATGGCTTATTTTCATGAACAAAACGTTCTGTGTACAGTCTGCCATGATGATGAAGAATAGTCCTAATGAATAAGGAGCTGATTTTCTTTATAAGCTGAGTGACATGATCATCTTCTTCCATCAAGTATTGGTCAAGCAGTGTTCATTCAGATCTGAGAAGACAGAACCATGCACGGTATTCAGGACTTCGAACTGAACTGACTTCAACAGATTGGAGGATGTCCTCATGGGTCCACCTTCAGTAGTACACAATGTTTTCCTAATATTGAAAGAGAAATAAACTTCAAAAATTTTGGTAAACCGAAACTTTTCAGTTTCAGTGTTCAGAACTTTCAGTTCTTTGCAAGCCTTGGTCAGCTTTGTGCTTGTGTCCTTCAATCTCTCTGCCACTGCATCTGGAGATGTACAATAGCTATGGTCAGGAAGTGGCATGTCTGGTTTTCTCTCCTTTGGTTGTGAGGCTTGAGTTGTAGATGGTGTGGAGTGTGGACAGAGGCCTCTTTTTAGGTGGCTTTCTCCTTTTGGGCATCTCCTTTTGTTTGAGCACTGGGTAAGATGGGAACACAGTTGGTATGGCATTTTTGTTCAGTTGATGTTTGCTGGCTTCCGTGTCACCTCTGGGATGAATACCCAGATAGAAAAAACGAAATATGACAAATTATCAGTTCTGTAATTTAATTTATCTATATATGGCTTGATTTTAGTGCTTATTTTGTAGAAAACCCGGATAGAAAAAACGAAATATGACAAATTATCAGTTCTGTAATTTAATTTATCTATATATGGCTTGATTTTAGTGCTTATTTTGTGTGTTTGTTTTATAATACTGTCTTACAGTGATTTGACAGCTGTTATCAAAGTAAACTATGTCCTGTTAATTTTTTTTTCAGGGTTTCTCCAGTGCATGATGAGGGGTGCAGATGGAGGGGTGTGTGTGTGTGTGGTTCCAGGGTGTGGCTGTGGTGTGTGTGTGTGTGTGTCTGTGCGTGTGTTTTTTGTCTGCGTCCTTTCATGCATGTATCTGGGACGTAATGTTTAGGACTTTTCTTGTTTATTTGTTTGTTTCTTTTGCAATTTTTTCATGTGCTTCTTCAAGGGATTTGCCTTTCTCGAGCGTTGGTTCTACTTAAGTCCACTTATTGTGGTTGTCTTTTTCACTTTTTTTGTAGATTGTTGATTTGATGTAATTTTCCATTGATTTGTAGTGAAAAAAAAAGATTCTGAAAAAAAAATGTTATATTGCTCCTTTTTGCAATCATGTTTTACAATATTTTCAACTACATAACCATCATTTAAAGAAAAATAAATTGTTGCCCCAAGCAACAGCAGCAAAAGCACCAACACTAACAGACTATTGTTACGTGTTCCTCCCCGACCTCCTGGTCTCGGTATACCTCCGAACCCCGGGAGGAGCCACGGCAGAAAAATATTTTATTCCGTGTCAAAATCAATAAGGCAACCACACCAATGGTTATAAACAAACCAATAATATATTAAAGAGCACACAGGAATCATGATACAACAATAATAACAATCAACCATACAATCAATGTCTTAAGATGGTACCATCTTATCTAGCAACTTAACTCACTCACGGCACTCCCAGGGAATGGAACCAAGCACTCCTCAATGTCTCTATAACTCTCCAAGGCGAAGTTGATTCGCTCCAGCGATCGTTGGACCAATGTCCGATCCAGATCAATCGAGGCGGAGGCGGTCAAGGCGACACAGAAGTCACGTGGTCGAACACCCAGCAAACTCGCGGTAGAATGGAAAATCCCCAAAGACGCGCGCCGACGTACACGTTCGCCGTTCAATCAGCGAACCGCCGGGTTATCTTCAAACGCCGCTTTAGTGCACAGCCCTCCCCGGCAGACCACCGGAGGATAAGACCAGCCGACGCGACAACAACCTTTTCCGATGAATGCAGCGCGCGGGGCAGAATGGCGGACGGCTCTTCACTCAAGCCGGAGCCTCTAGGCAAGGATTCTCCGGAACCTCAATGCCGATGCCTGACTTCGCAGGTTCCTCAATATTCCGGTGATAACACCTATCGCACGAACTTCCTTTCAAGGTCTCAAAGTTCACTCGCGACGTTCGCTCGACCACGCCCGTGACGGAGCTTCGACACGCGTCTTCCCCGACCTTTGCCTCACCACCTCCTCCTCTTCACCTCCTCGTCTTCCTTCGGTTTCCTGTCTCATTTTAAGTTAACCTTTTTAACTTTTAATAACTGTTCATAAACAATAAACCTTTAGAAGACAATAATAGTACATAGAATCAGAAATCTTTCAAGTGGAGGAAAACCCCAAACGGAAGTGACGAATCCGTAACACTATGCAACAATAGATACCTGATTGCCAAGTGATCAACATTAATAATTTGGTGCATTCCCCTAATTAAGGAGGGTGGTGCAATTACAGCTTAGGTGAAATTTGAGGATCACGAAAACAAAACAACAGGAGCTTTCTTATTGTAGGCCGACCAAAATGTGTACATTAATTGGTAAATTAGTACCGTATGGGGTTAATGAAGGAATAGAGAGATTAGGATATTCCCAACAACAAGACTAAACCTACCTCGTACATAATCATCCTTCAAGAAGTGGTCACTGCAGACTCTGTGGTTGACAGTTGGTGTGAAGCTACTTCGACTAATGTTGGTCTTCCAGTTCTGCAATAGGATTGGATCTTCAAGGGGGAATCTGAAAATAAAACGACAAATGATATTTACCATGAGGAATACAAAGAGTGCGTGTCCTCACCATCATTTTTCGGCAGCAAACAAAAAATTGTAAATATTTAAAAAAATTAGTAAAAAAAAAAATAGTGAGGCCTAATATATAAATATTTATTACATCATTTTAGACAGAGACTATTTGTAAATACAATATCTGATCTAGGCCTTAGGCTTAATCTCCTTCAATTAAACATCACTTCATGCCTAGTAGGCCTAGGCCTATAGAGTTTTAGTAGTCTAGTCACAATTGAAGGCATCAAAGTTTAGACATTTTGCTTAATAAGCTGCCGGTAGTGTAGTCTCGGTTCCAAGGCCTACGTATCAATCTTGGCCCTAAAAACATATGATATGTCATGGTAGTAGTACTATCACTACTTACTAGTACTAGTATCATCAGGCCTAGCTAGGGGCTAGGCAAAGCCATAGGGCCTAGGCCCGATCCCAGTTTATTTTTTCCCACTAGATTTTCATGATGTTGAAAAACTTCACCCAAACCTCACAATTATGCCGACACGATCCCCTCCCTCTCCTTCCACTGTAGGCCTTGCTTCCGTGGTTCATTTGGCACAAGTGTGAGAGTGTAAGGGCTTAATCATGTAATAATAGCCTTATATTTGGTCTAGGGCTAGGCCTATAATATTTTGTAATCTCTACCAATCTACCTCCAGGCGTGCTATGATAGATCAATTAGATTTCTTGCATGCATGGACTGAAGTTGGGGACATAAAAGTAAGTTTAGTTAATGTCCTAGCTCAACTAACATGAATTCAGTTATGTCATGACTCGCATTCATTCAGTCAGTCATTCATTCATTCATTCAGTCATTCATTCAATCATTCATGCATTCAATCATATTCATAATCATTGCCGTTCTTCATGTTCTTGCGAACTAGAAATTTATGATTTTAAACTTGCTCAGAGTAAAGTTTGTCACTTTTCGAGGAAATAACTTTAACAAAAAGATTGTGAAAGGTTTATTTATGTCATCAAACACAAACAGTCAAACTATACCTGCCGAGAGTCGGACTGACGTGACTGAAACAGGCCTAAGCTTATGCATCATGATGTGCATTTGACTTACATTGCGCTACCGACTATGTGCTGAAAAGTCACGAAACGAAGTCAATTTTCACGAAAAAATATTCGAAATACTTGTGGGAAGAAATATCTATCCCCACTTTTCTTCTGTTGCAGCAACGCCAAACGGCACGGGAATGTGGTATTTTGGCAGCAATATTCTTGCAGCTTTAGTACATCACATGAGGTAAAACATCAACAAAACTTTACCGTTACGGTGTTTTGAATGTCGCGGCCGGCTGACGTAAACAGCGCTGATTTTCCCTCTTTGGTAATGGCGGCTCACTCTTCCAAACGGAACAGGGTCACGTGATAGGAGCGCACTCGGAGAGCACTCTCGTTTGAGCAAGCACTTCCGGTTCCTCACAACTGATGTAATACCATTACATAGGGAACCCGAGGATTTATCCCACTTATTTACGGTATGCCGCCTATATGACGGACCTAGGTTGCTTCTATTTAAAATCGTTAGAGGGGATCGGTGGGTCTTGTTGTGATTGGTACTACGTACTGGGTAGTGACGTCTGGGGGCGTGGCTTGAGTGGTTAATGGCGGCTCGTCATGATGGCCGTGTGCTCTGTGAGAGCTTGGAATCACCTTTAATCAAGTGGTTTATTAAGTTACTGCCCATTGGTCGGTAGTACGTAGTACCAATCACAACAGGTCTGACCTGCCCGTCATTTTTGGTCATTTAAACCAGAAGCATCCCCGGTTGTGCAAGGCGCTCCTAAACTTTGTGAAATCGTGTGGGAGACCTATATCGGTTTATGGATATCCCATAGGCCTCCTTTTCAATATATTTTCCTTTCAACACAGTTATGTAAAGACGCGTGGCGTGTATAGAGCCTCGCTGCTCTGAAAACGCCACAAAACTCAAAAGAAGAAGAAGAATTGATTTGTCGTTCATGAGCGGAGTGAGGACGAGTCGCCGGGTCTTCCTGTAATCTCATCTCACATTTTTTCCTGGCGTAATCTCGCGAGATTTACAGTGGGCGCCAAATCGGATCAAGAGACGTCCATGTTTCCGGCTCGCTTTGATCAACTGTGCTAATTGTTCCTGATTTAAGTGAATGCACAAGCATCTACTACAGCAGAAGCTAGCAGCCAACGTGTTATCGAGACATGTTCAACAACAGTTTTTAAACGTGAGTTTGTTGTTGACTAAAGTGAATCATTCGACATTCCGTTTGAAGAAACTGCAGTTTCCAATCAGCAGCCATGTTGTTGTTGTCGACCCCGATGTAGATCGATAATAATATTTGAATCGTCATTTTTATGGTTGCGAGTAAAAGCTGAATTATAGTAGTAAATTCATTCAAAAAGGACCCGAGCAACGCTGGGTGCTTTCGGCTCGTGTGTGTGTGTGTGTGTGTGTGTGTGTGTGTGTGTGTGTGCGTGTGTGTGTGTGTGTGTGTGTGTGTGTGTGTGTGTGTGTGTGTGTGTGTGTGTGTGTGTGTGTGTGTGTGTGTGTGTGTGTGTGTGTGTGTGTGTGTGTGTGTGTGTGTGTCGCCATCTCTCAGTGATGGGTGAACGGATATTATCTTATCTTCGTCAAACATTTAGAGGTTCACACCCTTGATATTCTGGAAGCAGGAATACCACAGCAAGATGTTCCAAGACATTTCAAATACCACAGGAACACCATTGAATTATTAAAGTATTTACCATTATTAGCTTGTTTTGACAGATCTAAGTTAGGATGTTCTTTAAGATCACTTCAAGCAAAAGCCTCTAAAAATACACTCCATTCAATATTTTTACTGACAGTAAAGCAGATGTGATGTAGCTAATGCAGGACTGATTCTCACCCCATTTACATTCACATGAGGCCTCGGAAAAATGAAATGTATAACCCATGCAAATCTCATGTCCAGCTCATGTGGGCTAGCCCACAAAAAGCCCATGCTCTGCCCACATGGGGTAGCCCACGAAAAGCTCATGCCCTGCCCACATGGAGTAGCCCACACAAAGCCCATGCCCTGCTCACATGGGGTAGCCCACGAAAAGCCAATTCCGTGCTCACATGGGGTAGCCCACGAAAAGCCCATGCCCTGCTCACATGGGGTAGCCCACAAAAAGCCCATGCCCTGCTCACATGGGGTAGCCCATAAAAAGCCCATGCCCTGCTCACATGGGGGTAGCCCACAAAAATCCCATGCCCTGCCCACGTGGCCTAGCCCCGTTGGGTCCACGGTGGAGCCTATGGACAAATCCAGCTGGGGCCAACAAGCGGAACACACTTGGAACCGCACAAGTTATCCCACATCGGACCCATATGGGCCCCAGCTGGACATGCTGGCTGAATCAGCCTATCATCCTTCCGAGGTCGGCAAAATGAGTACCAGCTTACTGGTAACAGGGGCACTGGAACAGCGGTACAGCTGTGCTTCCATAAAATTATGCAAGCTGCATGCGAAATGATGATGATCATCAATGTATGATACCATACTCTTTACTTTGTGTCCATGCTGCCGAAAACTTGCTTCCTCTTCACAAAACACAGCGTATGATCTTCAACGTCCACGAATTAATGCAACCATGAAGCTTTAACAGGAGACTTAGCTAAACGTCCATCTCAAGGACAACACCCACATTGATGCGTCACCCTGCATGTGAATCACCAAGATGACAATTTATAGCTGTGCCATGATTCGAACCCCGGTTACACGAGACAGCTGAGAGGTGATGGTGAAATAATACTCCACGAAAATGGTTCTAAAGGAGACACCATTCTACTTTGAACATACATGCTTATTGCTAACAGTTATTGATGTGAAAAGAATAGCTGCTGGATCAATCACTGTTGCCTGAAGTGACAAAACAAATGAATACTTCCAGGTTAATTAGTCCCCCTATCAGTTTCACTGGAGGGGGGACTGTAGGTTTGCTCTCCCTCTGTCCCACCTGTGGAACACTTTCCACCCTTACCCTATAACACATTCAACTGAAACTTGGTACAGTGCCTTTGGAAAAGTATTCACACACTATCTCATTGACTCAAGACATTTCAGCTTTTCATTTTGAATTAGTTTGTAAAAGATTCTATCAAAAAAATTCCACTTTGACATTGTGGGGTATAATGTGCAGATCAGTGACAAAAAAAATCTCATTTTAATAAATTTTAAATTCCTGCTGAAACACAACAAAATGTGGAAAAAGGGGAGTGGGGGTGGACAAATGTAAGACTTTGAGGATTGGATGAGATAATAATGGGCAGCACATTTGAAAGACTGAAGTGAGGAGAAAGAGATGCCAGATACAAGGAGACTATTCTGCAATCTGGAGAATAAGGGGGTGAATGAATGTAGGTAAGCAATCAGCCTGGACCTGGACCTGAGGGTGAGCAGGTGAGGGTTTCTTGAGGAAGGCGCATGTGACCTGGGAGGGTTATGGGAAACCAGAGGCAGGAGAAGCAATGCCAGTTGTAAGCTTGTATAAAATAGAGAGTTGCTGGTGGGATGGTAACACTCCTTGGGGATTCACCTCCCGTCATAAGTTTCCAACGACGCCGAAAACCGCCTTTTCACTGCCTTAAACGCAAGGTGAGAAGAAGGAAAATCAGCTCAGAGAGTTAAGCCATTCTGTATGGAGCTCCACATCAAAGCCTTATAAAAGTTAACCTGATGAGCTCAGTGCAGCTCAGAGATAACTTAGCTCTACGGAGAAAATTCAGGTGCCAACTAGCTTTTGATTTTGATACCAGTTTGGAGATATTATATAGGGAGGCCAAGCAGTCCCAATGAATGCACCTCTTCAAGTGGTTGTCCAGAGAATGTCAGCACCTTTTCATTGTTTACAGTGGATAAATCAACACTTTTCTTAATTTTTGGACATTAGCTGGCTCTCACAGCTTGTTTGGTCACACTTCTGTAAAGGTAGATCAGCAATGGAGAGACTAACATCTCTACAAAGTGTGAGATAGGGTTGGGTGAAGGTGTGCAGAGCTGGCAAGGACTTTATGTTTGAGTTTGGGGAGGGATGATGTGGCTCTGCGATCATTGTGCACCTCTGAAAATTGTCCCAAAAGTCATCCAGTGATCATGGCCTCCGCAAATTGTCCCAAAAGTCACCCAGTGACCGTGACCTCCGCAAATTGTCCCAGTGACTGTGACCTAGCTGCCCTGACAAATCCGGGCAGCAGGGAAGAATAGGGAAGATTTGGTCCCTGACTTGCATTGGGGGGACGGGGGGTACAACCACCGCGAAGAGGCGTCCCCGATAGTTGTCGAAATGTGTTGTTTCACATGGGGAGTAGTTGACACTGAGCCATGTTTACTTTTTTCCATGGAGCGGTTTCGGAGATATAGAGGTGCAAAGTTTTTCGGTTTTTCCACAAATTAATGTACCCCCCAATGGTACAATTCAATTTTCAAAAATAAATTCTTGGCACAGGTCCAAAATTAATTATTCTCTTTGTAGGAGACTGTTTAAGGTTTTGGACCTTATTTTTCAATTTTCAAAAATCAATTCTTGGCATACAGTCACGTGAAAAAGTAAGTACACCCCATGTAAAGTTTTGACTTTTTCAACACATTTCAACATACAGCTATTTGATCTTCATTTCAACATACAGCTATTTGATCTTCATTTCAACAATATTGATAGATAAAGGTGATATAATATTACAAATATCATGAAACATTTACATTTTGTAGTACATTGTATAATTTAAATAAACATAAATGCAAATTTTGTATGTGTAAAAAGTAAGTACACCCCCACATTTATCACTACTTCAAATACCTAAAATTAGAATCAGGTGCACCAGCTCAGGTGCAAATGATTAGAACATCGTTACAGAGGATCTTGGAGGAACCTGTCTTATTTAAACCTCAGACATTTAGTTTGGTTTGCTCTTTGTTGTTGAAGTGTGGAGCGTCACCATGCCGAGATCAAAAGAGCTATCTGAGGCCTTCAGAAAGAAGGTTATAGATGCCTACGAGTCTGGGAAGGGATTGAAAAATATCTCCAAACAACTTGAAATCAATCATTCGACTGTCCGCAAGATCATCTACAAGTGGAGAATATTCCAAACAACTGCCAACTTGTTCAGGCCAGGCCGCCCCAGCAAGTTCAGCCCGAGAGCAGACCGCAAGATGCTGAAAGAAGTCTCTAAGAACCCCAGAATGTCATCACAGGACCTACAGGTAGCTCTTGCCACTGTTGATGTCAAAGTGCACGAGTCTACCATTAGAAAGAGGCTGCACAAATGTGATCTACATGGGAGGTGTGCCAGGAGGAAACCGTTGCTGTCCAGAAAGAACATCAGGGCAAAACTAAAGTTTGCCAATGAACACCTAGGCAAAGACCAGCACTTCTGGAACATTGTGCTCTGGACAGATGAGTCAAAGGGAGAGCTATTTGGCCACAGTACAAGAAGACATGTTTGGCGAAAACCAAAGACAGCATTTGACCACAAGAACCTGATACCAACTGTAAAGCATGGTGGTGGAAATATTATGGTTTGGGGAAGCTTTGCTGCATCAGGGCCTGGGCAGCTCACCATCATAGAATCCACTATGAATTCTTCATTGTACCAGAGGGTGCTTGAGGATAAATGTGAGGCCATCTGTCAGAAAGTTGAAGCTCAACCGAAGGTCGACCTTGCAACATGACAATGACCCTAAACATACCAGTAAATCCACCAAGGAATGGTTGAAAAGAAAGAAATGGAGGGTTCTGGAATGGCCAAGTCAAAGCCCGGATCTAAATCCCATCGAGATGTGGGGGATTTGAAACGAGCTGTGCATGCAAGAAACCCCTCAAACATCGCACAGCTGAAAGAATTCTGCATGGAGGAGTGGGCAAAAATTTCTCCCAATTGATGTCAGAGACTGGTAGACAGTTATAAGAAACGCCTACTTGAGGTTGTTTCTGCCAAAGGGGGCAACACCACCTATTAGAGTCAAGGGTGTACTTACTTTTTCCACATGCGAAATTTGCACTTATGTTTATTTGAATTATACAATGGACTACAAAATGTAAATGTTTCATACTAATTGTTATATTATATCACCTTTATCTATCAATATTGTTGAAATGAAGATCAAATAGCTGTATGTTGAAATATGTTGAAAAAGTCAAAACTTTACATGGGGTGTACTTACTTTTTCACGTGACTGTAGGTCCAAAAATAGTTAGTCTCTTTGTCAGAGACTGTTTAAGGTTTTCGACCTTATTTTTCAATTTTATTTTGGAGGAGACTGTTTAAGGTTCAAGACTATTTAACCCTCTACCTTTTTTTAACCTAATAAATAGAATATTTTAAAACACAAAAGACAAATTTCAACAATCTCCTAATTTAAAAGGATACTGAAATATATTGCACTGATGTAAAATTGAGCAAAGATGATCATAATAACTTTTGGATTAAACCTATCATGAAGGATTAATATGAGCTACTCAATCCCTTATAAAGGAAGAGCATTCTCTGTCTTTGGGAAGCCATCAATCAAAGTAGTTATAACAAAAGTTTCACCACTATTTATGGAGATCTATAGCAAACTCGAGGAGGTAATGAAAGATGTAAAGTGTCAAAAAAGAAAGCTCTTTTTTCACTGAAGCTATCAAAGACGAGGATACAACTATTAGCTCTAAACACGGTGAAATTTCTATATTCAATAACCCTAAATATGTAAATCTTGATGAAATGAAGGATGTTAATCTATCAGGTGAAATGACATTTCATTCAGTAGTAGTTAAGAACCATTTTAAAATTACCTTTAACATAAAAAATGTCGTAGTTGAATCTGTTAATGAAAAAAAGTATATGGATATAGATGGTAATGAGTTTTCTACGAATTAAATATGAGTCATTATTCAAGTGAAGATTTTGAGAATTATGAGTGATGATAGTATCTCTATTGGAACAGAAGACAGTTATGATACTGAGAGTTTGTGTTCTAATGATAGCTATGAAAGTAGTGTTATAGATGATGATGATTATGAAAGCACCGATTATAGTGAAGATGATTTTTAGTTTAAGTAATCTTTTACTATATAAATATGAATGATCGTTTTAAGGTCATTTTCCCCACTAGAGCGGGGGTTAGCCTTGCGGGCCCCATGACAATCATGGTTCGCTGTTTGAGGCAATGTTTTTATAGCCGGTTTCCCTTCCTGACGCCAACCCTTGGTCACGCTCTTACGATGCGCAGGGATATTTTACTATATAAATATGATAAATCCAAACGACATACCAGATATTGAGCCTCTTGAATTCCCTGATTCTCCATATGATAAATTAGAGAATTGTCCGGTTTGTGATAGAGTGGGATTAAATACAGTCAAAAGCCCATAAACAATGTTTATTCTGTGATTATCTTTTAATTAATGATGATAAAAAATATGAAAATAAACATAACTATTTTAAAATCACACCAAAAATGAATTATTTTTCAAGATTAATAAGAGAAATGAACGTTAAGTATGAGGGTGATGATACACTTTTCCTTACAATGGAAGAGATTGATAAAATTAGGATGATGTTTCCAGGATTGATGTTATTTGCTATTCACAATTGTCATTTTCAGGGAAATATCAACACAAGCTATTATATAAATAAAATAATGGCTTATCTTGAAATTAAACCTGAACTCGGGATAAAATATAGAGTTTCTCAAAAAGCCTGTAAAAAATTGGATGACTTGTTTTCCAAATATATAAATGAATATATTTTTTACCCGTTTGGGAAAATAAGATAAAATTTAACAACCATAAAAATCTTCCAAATTCATTAAGATGTCTAATAGTTGGTTTAAGCGGATGTGGAAAAACCTGTTTGCTTTTAAAGATGCTCCTTACTCCCAACTTTTTGGATTATAATTTAATAATATTCACCAAGTCAAGTTTTCAACCTGAGTATCAACTACTATCACAAGGTTTTAATGCGGGTCTTCAAAAAGAAGACATAATCGGTTTATTTAAACTTCAAAACAAACTAAATGATTAGAACATTGAAGATATAATACAACTATTTTGTGATACAAAAAAGAAATCAAAACATAAACCCATAACTTGTATACTCAGTGATAATATGGATGATATACCTTCACCCTAAGATTTCGATAAATCAAAAAAGAACCTCGTTATCTTTGATGATTGTGTTAATGAGAGAAACCAAACGGTTATGGATAGCTACTACACAAGAGGGAGACATTTTCTTGAAATTGTATTCATCTCAGTCAATCATATTTTCAACTCCCTCGTCGCTCAATAAGAAACAATGCCAATACTTTATTTTATTCAAGTTAAATTCAATAGATGTAAATAATTTTTGGAGACAATTGTTCTACATTATGTAGTATAAAGGAATTTGAGAATTATATGAAACACACGACTGGAAAATATAAATATATTGTTGTGAAACAAGATGAGATACTAACTGATATTTTTTATATTTTATAAATAATTACATACATAAATGACAACTATTATTAATAATCTTGTGGGTAAATCTGCTTCAGGAAAAAAAAACTTTCATAAATCTAGGCTCTTGAATAGTAAAAATGAAAAGATTGTAAGTTTTTTTTTAAAACACCCTATAATTTGTATTGTATCTACAACAATCGGAGCAATGCGACCAGGATAAGTAGAAGGTGAAGATTATTACTACATTTCAATGGAGGAACATATGCGATTGAGGAACGAAGGTCAAATATTTGAGGAGGTGTCTCTTGGCACGACAAAATATTCATATTGTAAGAGTGAGTTAAAGAAATTAAAATCTGGTGGTCTTAGGATTTTAGAAACTAATCCAGAAGGAATGAGACAAATTATGAAACATCTGAGTGATAATGGAATTAAGATTTTATAATTCGCTTTTGATGTTGATGAAGAAACTCAACTCCAACGTATTGTTGCGGATCTCGGGTTCGTCGACATACTAAGGGGAGTTTATTACCCCTCTCCCCCTCAAACTCCGGGTCCACTGAGGCCGCCGACCGCGACTAAGATCGTGATCGATGGATTGCTAAGCAATTCCGATCGCCAACCTCCCAGCCACACGCCGAAGAGTTTGCTGGTCAAATAATCCCAAATACCTTCAAGACGTGACTGAAGAAACCGGGGATCGAACCCTCGCTTCCCACACTTTATTGCGTGCCGGGTGGATTTGCACGGTGTGGAAAGCGGCGTTACCTGACGTGATTTACGGACCTGATTCAAGCCAAATTCGGTCTCGGATGATGATAGGCCAATGGCGAAAAGACGTACCCGAACAGGTTTGAAAGTATCAACAAAATGTACAGCCTTTTATTTACAAGGCAAAAGAAAGAGACAAAGATGCAGCCTTATTAATTCCTTACCTATAATAAACCCCACAGGTGCCTTCAGACACTCACACACAGGGAATGACACACCTGTTATTCTCGTACCGATGGTGGTTTGCAGGGACTGACTCGAGGGTGGCCGCTTAGTGTGCGCAGTTCGATCCTCGATCCGGACGTGCAACCTGGATGAGGTAAGGTCCGAAGGCGAACCGCTGCCTCAAAGTCAGCACGAACGACGAACTTCAGCACAGGTTGGACGAGCTTCAACGCAGGCAGGGCTAGATGCAGCGCAGGTTGGACGACCAGCTTCAAGATGAGTCGCGGGAGGGGCCAACGCTTGCAGGTTAGCCGGATCAGAGCGAGGGATCGGAAAGAGCGATGGGCGTTGGCGAAGCGAGAGGGTCGTCGGCGAAGCAAGAGCAAGAGGGTGAAAATGCAATGGGTGGGGATTTTTATCAGACCTGAAAAGCTTCCAGAATGTTCCACAGCCTCCCATTGGCTGAGGTTCGTCATGTGCGGGCATTCAAGCCTTCCTCCCCCTAGGAAGGTTTCAGTCCTCCTTCCCTCTCTCATTCGGGGAGGTTTCACAACCCATTGGTCGCTTGCTGGTGACGTGTCCACGACCCCTCATTGGTCACGTGGGCTTCGCTTTTGGCCACGCCTTCCTTTACATCAAAATGTCTTCCCTCCACCAAATGGAGGTTTGAAATCCTGCCTAAATCAATGCATATTGGTCTCAATTATTACACAATGGAAAGGGGATAATCTTTACATTCAATAAGAAATAACTAACTACTGCAGGCTACATGTTGTCGTGCAATTAACTATAGGGGGTTTGCCTTTATGGTAAAACCGCAACAGTATGAAAAGCAGAGATACTAGTATTGGTGAAGAATAATTTACAACTCATATTAATGCTAATAAAGAATTTGATAAAATATTTAAAGAAAAGGATTTCTTTGAACACATCTACATTAATGATAAAGAAAAGGAAAATTTCCCCATTGACCTTTACAATTCAGTAAATGATATTTTTCAATAAATAAATACAGAAAATGAATGTAAAAGAAATAGCAAGAAGGTTTAAGGAACATCAAGAGTTCGTTTCAAAAGTTGTAAAGCAACAGGAAGAGATAAAAAAGAAACGGAGACAGAAACTAACTGGTGAAGAAGCCTTTGAAAGAAAACAAGATAATTTTTTTAAACCGCTTTAAAAAACTTCCCAACAAAGAGAACAACCCTCTACAATTCCCATGATGAAATACACTCCTGGAAAACTTCAAATGCTCAGATTTTAGCCAAATGACAGAGCAAGAATTAGATAATATAGGAAAATTAGAATATGATGATGAATAATTATTTCAACAACTGGAAAAGGTAAATCAACTTCCTCATTATGTTGTGGAAGCTCTTCAGAACAATGAATATTCAGCAGATTCAAAAACCATAGCAGTCTCATTCCAACAGAAGAACCAGCACAGTTCTATCTTTTTAAAGAAAAGGTATTGATATTTAATGATAAATTGATGTTCTTAAGTTCTGCCTGACCACCTATTAAATTAACCTCTAGTCTAGATTAATGTTTTTTCTCACAAAAGATGGACACCATAGTTCAAGTTATTTTGATGAACCGTTGAATATGAAAAATGAAGATGATAGGGTGTAGGTGTATATTGATTTTCTAAACTCACTTGATTTTGGAGTTTCTGTTGCTGGTAAAAGAAGGAAAATTGAGAAGGAGAAACATTTTTTTTTTTTTTTTTTTTTTGTATACTGAATCGAGGCTCGTGAAAGAGATAAGAGGATTTATTGAACCTCAATATTATTGATGCTTTAAGTAAGCTTCGTTCAGGTGTTAGCTTTCTTCCAAATGACCCATCACAATTAGTTAATAGGCTATTATTGTTGTTAGGTAGTAAGAAGGCTGGAAACAACAATTGTTTTAATGAAGCCTCAGCCATTTTAGACCAGTTGATGAATATGAAAATAATTAATAAACATCAATACAAAGATCCTGATGTTGGCTTAGCGGTTAGGGTGCCGGCTTGGGATCCTAGGATCCTGGGTTCGAATCCCGGTCGATCGCTGAATTAATACCAGGGGGGTTGACTCAGTCTGTCATCCTTCTGAGGTCGGCAAATTGAGTACCAGTTCACTGATAATTCCCTGTGTGTTGCAAGAGGCGACTAACAGGGTTGGCGGCAGGAAGGGCATCCGGCCATAAAACATTGCTTCAAAAAGGGGACCATGGTGCCCGAAAAAGTCCAACCCCTGCTCTGTGGGGAAAAATGGCCTCTAAAGGTGGTTCAATACAAAGATATTTTATTTCATATTAAATATGATGAGAAGCACAATTCTTAGTTTTAATTTCACGACAAGTGATTACACGGCTTCATTCCCTAACCCACTACAACTTGACTCCGCAAAAGAGTATGAGGCATCTTTATTGTCAATGGAAACTTATAATCCCTTGTTTAATATCACGGAGAAAAACAAGTTTAGTTATGATTCGGAAAGCGGATACAAAACTATAACGTTTCATCCGGAGCTTACGAGATTTCTCAAATATCTTCCGAAATTGGTCACCTTATGAAAGAACAAGGTGCTGAACCGAAAAATATTGTCAAAAACATACTTCAAAATCAACTATTAAACTTAAAAATAATTATAAAGTTGATTTCATGATTGATAATTCATTCAGAGAGCTATTGTAGTAAGGGCATTTTATGAGATATTTCACAAATCTGTTAACTAAATTGTTACCAAAAAATTTCTTCACCAATATGTTTGTAAAGGTGTGTAATAACATGTGTTAAAATGTTGAAGTTCAACTCCCGTGGGAAACCCAGAAAAAAAGCTGTTGAATTCGGGTACCGAAAAATTATTTTCGAGAATTTTTATTTTTTTAAATCGGCCCTTAAGTAACTTATGAGGGGTCAAATAAGGGTTTTTCATGATTCTGAGTTGATTGTTAACATTTATATTTTCACTTTTACATTTACACACAAAGTAGCTTTTATTTCACATACATATATAATACTCAAGAGTTATTTCTCATTCACAATGTCAGAAGTTTCAACAGTCATTGTCTATGTCTTCTTCAGACTCAACAACATCATGACTGCAGTTTCTGCATGTAATGCCATTACAGACTCCACAGGCCGAGATGCACGTGACCCCATTCTTCTTGCAGCTGCATCGCCGGTTGCTGCAATCTCCATGACAATTACAGCTCGTGAACTGCAATAGCTCCTCAGGAGCCGTGGGGTCCAGTGTTGGAACTGGCTCATACCCATGCACACCTATTGTCCATCCATAGTCACTGGGGCCATTCCAGTTGGAGTGTGGGAACTCAGGATCGTTGGCTTTGATCACCCACCCCGCTGCCCAGAGTGTGTCACCTGGAGTGAGGAGTGGCTGATCATGAGCCAGGGAGGAGGAAAGCTCAGCGAGGGGGAGAAACATGATCGCGTTCGTTCCTATCTGTTTCCTGTTCGTAAATGGAATAATCTTTACTTCAGTTCCTCTCAGGATCTTCGCTTTGTCGAGTGCCTTCAACTTCACCCGGGGGAAAGCTGCTGTTGTCTGTGGATCTGGCAAAGGTGGTGCCGGAGAGGTGACTTCGATCCAACCCATTGAGTGAAAGGGAGTGTTTCCGTGAATAGAGACAATGTTTAAATCTATATTGTCTCCAACAAACTGAGTGACTGCATTGTTTGTTTCCCCAACCTCCATAAAGACCACCTGATCATTACTTGACAATTCACTTTCACTGGCTGGCACTTTGGCTGTCATCACTGATTGATCCTCAAGCGCAGCATCAACCGCAACCTCATCATTGATCTGTTCATCGGTTTCCTCCACAATGGTGTCAAGAGTGCCAGAAGTATCTGGAACATCATCTCCACTCCTACTATTAAGGAAGCAGTATTTGTAGTTTTGTGTCTCCGTGTAAGACTCAGTGTATCCCAGCCGGTGGAACTTGTTGAGCATCCATTTTGACCCAAATCTATGATCAAGTTGTATGGCAAGCCCCATTTGGTGTGGCAATACTCCAGACCGAGGTCGACAGGCCTTAATAAAATTCTGCCCCCAAACGGCAACTCTTTCGTCTGTCTTGACAATCGGTCTCAAGAACATCTGAAGGCTTGCAGGAACAAGTGTCAGCTGACTATCGATGTCAGTCATACTGTGTGTGGTGGGGTATGACTTTGGACCTAAATCAATCAAGGCAATATCATTGGATATGAACTTGAGTGCCGTCTTTATGATCTGAGTCTTCTCATCTCCATGGTCAAGATTAGCATGATGCGCTCGCAGAATATTGTCGGTGCCATCTTTGAGACAGAGTACATCTGCCCTTCTTTCCTGTGTTGTGAAATACAAGGTGTCTTCGTATTTCTCTAGAAGTTTTATCTTTAGCCAATGCTTTGAATAAGAAAGGCTCTTCTCTGGTGACTGATCAAACTCCTGCAGCTTTTCATGGACTTGGTCCATGTTCATTACCCCATGCTCTAATTCTGAGTCTAACCATTCGCAGAATTCAATAAAAACTGCCTCTCGCTCCTCATCAATACTCCTCTGTCCTCTCTTCCTTTTTCCTTCCTCAACTGTCACCTCTCGCAAACATAAGTTTGCATCGCAAATGGTACAGTGTTTCTTCTGCTACCAAGTCGTTGATCCCTTCCAGGCGTCCAGTGACTTCAGTGCCCCAGTCATCCCCGCGACTCCGTGCTGTCTTCAGCAAGCTTGCCTTCAGTGTATCTGCAGTCAAATTATCTGGCACTCTGTATTTCTTTCTGGCTTGTGCTGGATTATTTTTGTAGAGCTGGGCTGGTTGGTTGCAAAGAATGCATACATCCTTATACAGGAGGTCAACTGACTGTGATCTTCTAGAACTGCAGCCAGTTGATGAACTGAACTCACAAGTAGTGCGTCTTCTCTTCAACTTTGATGACTCTTTCTCTGCCTTTGATGCTTGAGCTGACTTCTTGGTGGTTGCAACAAAGTTGTTGTACAGATCATTTTTACACTTCTGGTGGTACCTCAGTTTTCCTTCCTTTTGAGCCTCCTTCATACGTTCCACAACAGTAACATTTTCGACAGTTTCTGCTTGTTTCAATAAAGTTGAGTATCCCTTTGGAGTTGCCTGTATGACCCTTTCAGCTGGTGTATCCGAGCGTGCACAGATGAAGCAATTGAGCACAGGTGGAGTAACGTCTTCATCCATATTGCTAGACTCCATGTCCTGCAAAGTAGAAAATGAGATATATTTAGAAATTATTTTTCCACAAAGGAGTGTCTGTGGTGAAATATAAATGTTAACAATCAACTCAGAATCATGAAAAACCCTTATTTGACCCCTCATAAGTTACTTAAGGGCCTATTAAAAAAAATAAAAATTCTCGAAAATAATTTTTCGGTACCCGAATTCAACAGCTTTTTTTCTGGGTTTCCCACGGGAGTTGACCTTCAACATTTTAACACATGTTATTACACACCTTTACAAACATATTGGTGAAGAAATTGTTTGGTAACAATTTAGTTAACAGATTTTCATATGTTTCCCTTACTATTGGGTTTCTCCTCAAAAAAGATTGAAACTAACGGGGCGTTTTACAGTGATGTTATTCAAATATCCTCGGGTATAAATTCAGTATCGATTCAGTGTGATTTGATTGATGGTGCTTATAACGATGGAATAAGAACAAATACAATATTTTCAATCTTTTCCTTTTTTTCTTTTTTTCCTTTTGTATACATAATCGAGGCTCGTGAAAGAGCTAACATTTATCACACAAACAAATCAAACAGACAAACAACCAAAGTATATAAAAAGGTGAGCGGTAGCACATACTCAACCCCGATTGGTTATAAATTCAATATAGAACCAAAAAATCTTTTCTATTTACCTGTGTCAGGAAAAACCATATACAGAGTAAATTTTAGGATAACCGATCAACATAATTGTATGATTTCCTTTAATGAAGAAATTATATCCATCAGAATTCACCTACGTGAAGTTTTCCAATAAATAAATACGATGATTGTGAGGAAACACGAGTTGGTAAAATATAAAATAATTACAAAAGATGGGGATGGGATGTTCCTTTCACCATACTATAAGGGTGAAGGTATGCTTCTTGGTAGAGGATACTATAAAACAAAGAGACAACGGGGTGTAGGGCATCAATTTAGAAATAAAGGAGATGGGATCATTGATACTCTAATGGGTATTGGTTCAACCATTCTTAAACATAAAGACCTAATTGGTTCAACCGCTTCTGCCGTGGGAAATGTAGCGGCAAAGGCAAAAGGCAAAACTCAACTATCTCCACAAGAACGACAAAAAATCATTCAAATACTTGGGTCAGGGTTTCAAAAGTTTCAACAACTGTTTTTTACTAAATAAATACAAGTATGGAAGCAATAATTGATAGTATCTATTATTTGAATGATACAATTATCATCTCAAACTCTACTAAAAAGGAAAACTATTTTAAGGTAAACGCTATAACAGGAACAGACTGGAATTCAAACGGAACAAAAAGTTTTGAAATAAATAATCAACAAACTTGTTGTGTAAATTTAAATTCACTAAGGCTGCGAATAACACTAATGCTACACTTGTAAATGATTTCTTCTGGAAAATGTTTGATAATGCCCGTTTGTATATTGGAACACAATAGGTTGAAGCGGTTGATTATGTCTCTGCTACATCTGAAATGATGAAATTTACACGATATTCGTTTAGTGATAAAATGGGTAAGGGAGCTGTTGAAGGTTTTATTCCTGATATGTCAATGGGAACAAACACAGACCCTGGTCATAATCAAAGAAAGTCAATGTATAATGATGAAACGAAAGTATATGATTTATAGTATACATCTGGTCCGCTGATTTAATTGAACTAAATAATGATAAGGGATACAAGTATGCTTTCACCGTTATTGATTTGAGGAGTAGATTTGCATGGGTTGTTCCTTTGAAAACCAAGAGGGGTAATACTCTTTTGTTGTTAGCTTTCAGTGGAATATTTAGTAAAAGCAAAAGGAAACCAAAGAAGTTATGGACTGATGAGGGAACAGAGTTCTATAACAAAGCATTTATGAATTTTTTAAAAGATAATGGTATTACGTTATACAGCACCTTTAATGAAGGAAAGGCAGTTGTTATTGAGCGTTTTAATCCCACTTTGAAAGAGAGACTGCATAAAAAAATTCACACAACTCGGTTCTCAACAATGAGTATCTATATTTCAAGACATTGTAGATAATTACAATAATACAGTTCACTCATCAACAAAATCAAAACCATCAGAAACATTTACAAAATCAGAATATGAAAAGGAGATTAATTTGAGAAAGCCCAATTTCAGAGTTGGTGATTTTGTAAGAATATACAGATGGAAAAACCATTTTGAGAAGGGTTATACAAAGAGATGGACTAATTAACTTTTTTAAATCGTTGATGTAATGGATACAGTTCTTTGGACCGACAAATTATATGATTTAAAAGGAGAAGAGATTTTAGGTTCATTTTATTCACAGGAATTACAAAAGACAAAGATGATAAATCAAAAATTAAATAATTAAAAACATCACCCACCCCCTTTATGTTTCAACCCACAAACCACACCCACATCCATACCATAACACATCCATACTTCCCCTCACCCAGATTAGTTAATTAATTCCCTACATATAGCTCAATTATTTAATTAGTAATAAAAAAACAACCTTGGTATTTAAATGGAAAACATCACAAATGTGAGAAATATCAAATAAGTATTATTGAAGAAATAACAGGGGTAAGAGTAGATAAAACAAATAAGCGAATAAATTTAAATACGAATAAGTTTGAGGCTCGAAGAGGCAACATCCTTGAGTGGACTGAAAACTTTGATGGTTGCCAGGAGATTGAGGGGAAAATAATTAACTACAATCTCAAATTGATATGTGGTTCTGGAGGGGTTAGATGGGATCATTAAGAGAAGTTTATCATTTCATATTGGCTCAACAGCGATACCTAAACTGAGAGTTAAATTCTAATGTAATATTTATCAATATTTTAGAGGGTGATTCTGCTTTTAAGAAAATTAAGCTATTACCTAAAAATGAAACACAAATATTCGTTGGGTCTCTGTATGAGTATAATGAAAAATGGGGGAGGTAGGAAAAGGGGTGCAATTTTTCGAGAGAGGAGGTGTGAGTTAATAAATTTTCATAATTTTCCCCATTGACTTCAATGTTAAATGCTGTGTGTCCTAGAACCCCCATTCTGAGTCTACTCACGATGCTCGCAATAGTCCAAGATGTGCCAACGTGTTTCTATTTTTCATTCTACAAGTGCATATAGAAAGTTTTTATTTATTTATTATATAAACTAGTGTGTTGAAATATTAGAAAGTTGTTGTCTTGAATAATTACTTGTATAACTTTATCGACACCTATGGGCTTTGCTCCACTCGCCGTACCCTATGCCCTTTTCTGTGCCAGATACTTCCATTCATTCACTATGGTGCATATGTGCCTGCCTGTCCTCCTCCTCCACCCCCTTTCCTCTTCTTGTTCAGTTCTTTCATTAGCCTCACTTTATATGACAACAGACTTTGCAGCAGATGTACCACTGTGGTGTCAAAAAACAAGTAAAACGAGACAGAATCTCAAAATGCGAAGCCCGTCCGCATCTGCTTTGTATTCAGATTTCCTCTTCCGTATGCTAAACATGACGAAAACAGCTAAATATATATACAAAAAATTGACGATTTTAGGTGATCTTGACCTTTTGACCTCAAAAGCAAAAGGCTTCAGTGACCCTATATGCAAACTACTCAAATTCCTTGTTAATTGAATGAAAATCGACGATTTTATGCAACCTTGACCTTTGACCTTTTTCTAGACTATAAAAAAAACAATCGGTTTCTAGCCTTTGATTGGTGAACCAATTCAGTGACCCAATATGCAAATTCTTTCAAATTTCAGGTCAATCGGATGAAACTTTACGATTTTATGTAACGTTGACGTTTGACCTTTTGATCTAAAAAATAAAAATTAGCTTCTCGCTTTTGATTGGTGAACCAATTCAGTGACGCAATATGCAGATTCTTAAAATTTCAGGTCAATCGGATGAAAATTGACGGTGTTATGCAACTTTGACCTTTTAATCTAAAAAAAACAAACAATTGGCTTCTCGCTTTTGATTGGTGAACTAATGCAGTGACCCAATATGCAAATTCTTTAAAATTTCAGGACATTTGGATGAAATTGACTATTTTATATTTTGCTGACATTTGGCCAAATTATTAATTTGTCTTCTCTATATTCTCATAATAAAGCTTTCTTGAAAATTTGAAGATAAAGCTTAAATGGTAAATTAAATTTCAGCTCAAGGGATGAATATTTATGATTTTAGGTGATGCTGACCTTTGACCTTTTGACAAAATTATTAATTTGTCTTCTGCATATTCTCATAACTAGTGAGGTACCCGTGCTATGCACAACGTAGCACGGGTACGTAGCACGGTGCTACGCACGGGTGGTAGGCCAGAAGCAAACAGACAATGCAGAAACGGTGAATGCTAAATCATGAAACCAATAAATTCCACATTCCTGTAGCATCTTCAGTCTCACGTCAGACATGGACAGACAGCAAGTTCGTGAAGGACTTCCATGAAAAACATACCCGTTGGCAAACAAACGGGTACGTTTGTGCCATACCCAGTCAATGGCGAATCTGTATATGGCGATCCGCGAATTCACGTTTAGAAAGAAGAAACCATCACGGCATTTCGTCATTCACTTGAACTCAATATCTTTTTTCATTCCAAACAGCATAACTCAATCACAAATGAAATAACATTAATATAAAAAATAAACTTTTAACAACATTCGTGACATAAACAAATATTTCAATCCTGATGTGAAGTTCCGTACGGTTAGGTGAATACAATTACAAATTCAAAATCGTAATTGTATTCACTCAATTCCAATCATCAATTGATACTTTAACAAAACGATTAACACGATTAATGTTTAACGATTTAACATTACGATTGAATGACTGTTGTATTAGGATATTATCAAACCTGCGCATTGCCGTCATCTGTCCACTTCCGCATTTGCGGCAGATTCCTAATTGTCATCAAAATCTAAACAGTATTTGTAGAATTTCAATAAAAGCCACATCACTGTTCATATCGGTAAATATTATTCCATCGTATTTGGAAAAATTGGAAAACTTGGAAAACTTGGAAAAACAATATAGCCTATTTTACGCCCAGGGGTCCCAGGAATACCCACCCAAAATATCGTTGCGATCGGTTGAGCCGTTTTTGCGGTACCTTCGAACGGACAGACGGACATTTGGTGAATTCTAGTAAGATAAAGCTTTGTTGGAAATTGGATGACAAAGCTCAAATGGTATAAAAAGTTAGGGCCTGGCCAGACACACAGACACACAGATAGACTGAAGTGATTGCAAAACCCCATCTCCTGCTGTGCGTGTAACCCCCTTATCATTAAGAAGTAATTCACTGACACCAAATGTCGCCCCCGAGTCAACAATCCCCAAGTCAACAGAATCAGAAGACAAGTTTCTGAGAGAGTGCTGGAACTTCTGCAACAGTGTTGGGAAGAACTTCCCGAACAATATTTGATTCCATTGTAGAAAGAACGCCACGAGTGTGTTCGGCAGTTATATCTGCAAAAGGTGGCTACTTTGCTGAGTCAAACATTTAAATTAAATTTTGTTAAACAAAATGATTCCATGATTTTTTTATTTATCTCCAATTGTTTATTTGTTCTATTAGCCTGGTGTTGGCTTAGCGGTTAGGGTGCCGGCTTGGGATCCTAGGATCCTGGGTTCGAATCCTGGTCGATCGCTAAATTAACACCAGGGGGGTTGACTCAGCCTGTCATCCTTCCGAGGTCGGCAAATTGAGTACCAGCTTGCTGGGATGAATGATCCCGGTGTGTACCCCAGTTTAGAATAGGTACACCGTATCCCTGCGCATCGTAAGAGGCGACTAAGGGTTGGCGCCAGGAAGGGCATCCGGCCATAAAAACATTGCCTCAAACAGGGAACCATGATTGTCATAGGGCCTGCAAGGCTAACCCCTGCTCTAGCGGGGAAAATGGCCTTAAAACGATCATTCATTCATTCATTTTTTTTTCAAATGTCGCACCCAGAGGTAGCGGGTATTACTAGTCATACTAAAATTAGGCAATTCTCTGCATATTATGTCAGAATCCTATATAATCGAAACCTGGAAACTGCCTAGACAGTTTCCCTCAAATTTTGCATAAGTCTCGAGATAGCCAGCCAGGGTCATGGGCATGGAATAAATTCCTTGATGAAGGAGATTTCACCTTAAAAGCGCCACGCTGACTGCGGTGAGAAAAGCGTCGTGACAAAATGGCGCCGCCAGCACATGTTGTGTTCTGGGAAGGATGGTCCCCAATGTCGATGGTCATGTTTGATGACATCACCTGGTGTCACAATGTTGTGGTGTGATGGTGGTGATGGTGTGCGCGTCTGTGTGTGTGTGTGTGTGTGTGTGTGTGTGTGTGTGTGTGTGTGTGTGTGTGTGTGTGTGTGTGTGTGTGTGTGTGTGTGTGTGTGTGTGTTTGATCTCTGGATTGTTATTCATTATAAAATTTAAAAAAAAATTTGGCCTTTTGTCCCAAATTTTTTTTGGCTTTTCGCTTCATGTACTAAATATTTCCAGCTGTTGTTGATCTCTAAATTTGTGTCATTTGGTAATTATTTTTCGTACAACTATTTGCTTACACAGTATGTTGAACATCTGTATTTTTCAACTAGCTAACAGTTTATGTAGACAATGTAGGAAACTGAAATTTGAGATGAATTGTGCAATCAATTCCTTTTCTTGCCTTTGTCTACTTCCGCTTGCTGAATCATCGTGTACCTGTCATGTTTTAGATTTATCACCTTGCTCCTGTCCATGTCTCTCCACTCTGAGATTAAAGAAGGTTATGGGGATTGGAGGTTCGAGTTATGTCCTTACAGTTTACCTTTGTTTCACCCCTCCGTTCATTTGCTACACACATCTTGTTAATTCATGTTGATCCATTGGCAGTAGAATTGAGAAGTTCGTTGTGGTTTTTTTTGCCAGGTTATAACAAATACATTTAGATGGAGAAAAAGTCAATTTTGCACAATATCTCCATCCCAACAACATATTCATGTCAACCCCAACAGTAAAATCAAATAGCACAATATTGTGCAGCACTCAACTACAGAATGTGGTTGTGTAAGAGCTTGGAAAGTAAGCTAAAGTACCACATTAAAAAAAATATGGTGGTAAATGTCTCTTAATTATTTATTTTTTTGTGAAAAGTAGGAGAGAGGTAAGGAGGGTGGGAACTGATAAAGGCGCACATGAGAAAAATGGAGGGGTGAAAGGGATTGTAAAGGGCAAGGGCAAACATAATTGGAAGGTATACACAGCCAAGCCTAATCACAAAAGGTCCAGCACCAGCACAAGCATGCTCTTATTTGCTTATGTTCCCTGCTATTCTCATTACATCTAGGGATTAAGCCTGGTGTTGGCTTAATATGACGGTTAAGGTGGTTTGATTAAGAGGTCTTGAGTTCCATCTCCTGTCGATCCCCTGCCGCACCGTTAAACAAGGGGAAACTGACATAAAATGTAATAGCCCCCGTTATTTTAGTAATTTTGCTGTTCGGAATTAAAGGCCAGTCGTATAATAAAATAAAGGCCAGTCGCCCATCTATGGTCGGATTAAAAACAAAATCTGCACATGTATACTCATGTATTGTCTTTGTGCCATGTTTGAACAAAATCTGTCCATGCATGTCGAAAAATGGTTGGGGACACGTTTAAGTAACAAAATGGCTGCCAGTCGGCCATCTTGGATCTGATCTCGAAACAAAATGACGTGCACATGCAAGCAATCATTTATTTATCTGTGTACAAAGTTTGAACAACATCGGCAAATGCATGTTCGATAAATGGTTGAGGACTTGTCCAACATCGGGTTTTTTACAACTAAAATGGCCGCCAGTCGACCATATTTGATCGCATCACGAAACAAAATGACTTGCATGTGTTTACCATCATGCATTGTCATGTGTGTGTTTACCATCATGTGTGTGTCTGTTTGTGTTTTGGAGGTATGAACAAAATTGGTCCATACATGTCCGAGATATGGTTGTGGATGTACAGACGGACAAGACCCAATCCATAACCCCCCATTTTGGACTAATGGGGGCTAATAACACGAGGTGGGTTGACTCAGCCTGTCATCCTTCCAAGGTCGGAAAAATGAGTACCAGCTTTTTGGAAACAGGGGGGAGAGGAAGGGGGGGGGGGGGGTAGAGATGAGCACTGCATCAGCGGCACAGTTGTGCTTCCAGAAATGATGCAACCAGCAGCCGCAGGCTGAATATGAAATAATAATAATCTATAGGGATTTGCCTCCTTCAATTTCAATCTGATCAATCGATCTTGTTCTAAACACTCTTTCCTGGTGAACAGTTTCATGAACCACCTATAAATTCCGAGTTAAGAAACTACTACAGTTACATCTTTACGGCCCCAATTATTCCCACCTTACGTTCTTCACGAACCGGCTGGCCAGGTTTGACATCCGCCTTCGGGGGCGGAGGCATTATGTTTTTGGGTTGTCAGTTCGTCCATCCATCCATACATACGTCCGTTCGTACGGGCTAAGCCTTGTTTTTTTCAGCAACCACATGGCCGATTGAGAGAAAACTTTCAGGGTAGGAGCAACACCCATGTGGGATGCTTATATGATAATTGTGATGTCATAGGTCACGTGGTATGGCAGCCATGTTGGATTAAACACAAGTAATTAAATAATTATATCCCAGAAACCGCTGAATGGAAAAATTTGAATCTTGGCACATTTTTCAAGTAATCCCAATGGGGGAACAAAAGCATGATAATGATGACATCATTGGTGAAGTGGTATACCAGCCATAAATGTTAAAAACCAAATGCCTCATCCAAAAATCTGAAATTGCACGGACATGATCATTGACCCATTTGTATTGAATTATTAAATTTATGACATCATATGTCACATGGTTTGGCAGCTATATTGGATTTAACCATCTTCTCCCAAAAAAAACATCTTCTCCCAACATACCAAAGTGATCGACTCAAAACTGTATGTGTGTCATCGACTAGGTATGGTGATTAAAAGTTGATCACGAAAACCATCGGTCACATGGTGTGACAGCCATATTGGATTTAAGGAAAATACCAAATAATTATGTCTCATTAACCGCTTACCCTATCGATGCAAAATTTTACAAATATCATCGAACACTATTTCTGCATATCATTTGAAAATGTTGATGTCGTAGGTCACATGGTTTGGCAGCCATCTTAGATAGAAAAACGAACCTTATCCGATCAACACAAAACTTCACAAATGTGATCCCCTGCCCATACATACGCAGAGTGTACATTTTTGATGTCATATGTCATGTGGTGTGGCAGCCATATTAGCTTGAAAGCCGATAATTAAAAAAAATCCTTCTCTGAAACCGCTTCACTGATCGATGTGAAACGTGTCCTGTCTGGTAAAAATGTGATACTTGAAAACAGCTGAAGGGATTAAAATCAAACGTGTATATTTTTAGGACAGTCAACGAGGGCATCTACCCATTGTCCCAGGCAGAGACTATGTGGAGGGATATTGGCAACACAGTCGCATTGCTCTACTTAAATTTTTTCTGGTGTCCAGTGAGAACCTGATTACGCATCACAAAATATCATCCCTGAGATCTTTAGCGTCCACCAACGGCCAGTGCTGGCAGACGGGACACCCAGTTTAACGTCCTTCCAACAGATGGCACACACATTGATGCCTCATCATGTGTGTCAAACACCAAGGTGGCAGTTTATAGCTGGGCTGAGATTCTAAGCTTGGTTAGACAGTTCAGAAGCAAGTGTGCACAACTCATACACTCGCCCACATTGATATGGAACTGCCATTTCCTTTACTAAACAAACCTTTGTTAAGTAATTGAGCCTTTGGGTTTCACTAAATCCTTATGCCAACTAGGATGGAATGAATGAATGAATGAATGATCGTTTTTAAGGCCATTTTCCCCGCTAGAGCGGGGGTTAGCCATGCGGGCCCCATGACAATCATGGTTCCCTGTTTGAGGCAATGTTTTTATGGCCGGATGCCCTTCCTGACGCCAACCCTTAGTCGCCTCTTACGACGCGCAGGGATACGGTGTACCTATTCTAAACCGGGGTACACACCGGGATCAACTAGGGGGAACTGTGATTGTGTGCTGGGATTAAAATTAAACAAAAAACAAACTTTGTTCCCACCCAACATGAAGTTGGTGACTAAAGCAATTTATTATTTTATTTTTGCACCTGCATCTCAACAGCATCATTTTTTATATTTGTATGATTCATGAATTTTATTTAAAATCTTCCCATAAGCGCATTGCTTGTTTGTCAGGTATATTCAATTATTCATATCTTGTATTTCAACATTAAAATACCTGTCCTGTTGTCTCACTTGTACTCTTCCTCTGCACCTTCTCATAAATGAGGCCCATTGTGAAGTTTTCTTGCTGTATTTTCACAAACCCAGCTAACACAATAATGCTCTTAAAACATCATAACAACTTTTTGTCAAAAGGTCAAAGGTCAGCGTCACATAAAATCGTCAATTTTCATCCAATTGACCTGAAATTAAGAATTTGCATATTGTGTCATTGAATTGGTTCACCAATCCAAAAGCTAGAAGCTGATTTTTTTTTTTTAAGATCAAAAGCTCAAAGATCAAGGTTGCATGAAATCATCAATTTTCATCAGATTGACTTGACATTTGAACAGGGTTTCCATATTAAGCTATTGAAGCCTTTTGCTTTTGAAGTCAAAAGGTCAAGGTCGCCTAAAATCGTCGAAATTTTTATTTTATCTGTTTTTGCCCTGTTTAGCATACCGAAGAAGAATAAATCTGAATACAAAGCGGTAATTAATACCAATCTGTTGGAGGAGTTGGAGGTGGGAGAACATCTGGGGACAAGCGACCACGACGTAGTAAGCGTGCAACTCTATTGTTGAAATGTGAAGTTTAATTGGGATTGGTGGTGCAAGGCTGTTGGATTTTAGGAGGGTAACCTTTGAGCTTTTGATTGGTAAAGTTAATGAGTGGGCTACCTGAATCAGAGAAATGGGCAACCATCAAGGAGCGAATATGAAAGATGCAGAGTAGGTATATAGTGGGGGGGGCCTATGTACTTAATTTCAAGTTCGTGTGCAGTTCATGTTAATTTTGGGCAACCACTATAAATGTATTCTACTGGGTCCTACTAATCGGAAAAATGATGTCGCCATTTTTTTCTGTTGACCTTTAGTGACCTTGACTCAAGGTCAAAGTTCAAACGTCATTACAGTGACCATACTTCTCCAAAGTATATCAACCTGGGTACCAAAATGTGGTAAATTTCACAAGGAACATTGATTATGACATTTGTTTCGTCATTTGACCTTTTGTTTTTTTGCAATATGCAAATGAGCTAATTAGAGACAAAAATATGCATAATTAGCATACCCTTTCAAATTGATGAATTAAAATACACATAGTATGTTCAAAATATGCATATTACAAAGTATGTTCGATCCAAGTTATCATTTGAAAGTATTAAATAATTTGACTTACCAATGGGCACTAATAAAAATTAAGGTATGAATGAGGTTGACTGTAGAGTGTAGACCTACATGTAGATACTACAGGTCATTGTATCTTACAAAAGCATTAATTCTTTATCTTAACAGGATTGGAGTCCTTCCCTGAAAAAAGCAAACAGAATATATGTGTAACGCGAACATCTGCCAGAATCAATTTTGTGTTTTTAGGCAACAAATTAAATGTTAAAAATACTAACAATGGCTAAAAACCCAACCAACATGAGCAAATGAGCATGATGAATGAACAGTATAAAGAAAAGCATTGGGAACTTGAATCCAAAAATCAATATTCTAGACATCCGACTTATTTTGCTTGATCGCATCACATGGTTAAAATGACATTTGACATTTCACCTTGAGTCAAGCTAAGTAAAGTCAAGTACATGTCAAAGGTCAGTTAATATCAAGAACATGTCAACAGAAAACAATAAGCAACATATTTTTCCAGTTTAGGATCCAGCAGAACACATTTGAGATGGTTTTCTAATGATTGGCATTCAATAATAATCCGAAGTGATGGGATTTACGTGTATGGTGAAGACTATATGTTAATTATGCATTTTTTTTTCTCTAATTAGGTCATTTGCTTATTAATTTGCATATTGCAAACATCTGAGAGGGCAAATGACGAAACAAATATCATAACCAATGTTCCTTGTGAAATTTACCACATTTTGGTACCAAGGTCGATATACTTTGAATGAAGTATGGTCACTGTAATGACGTTTGAAATTTGACCTTGAGTCAAGGTCACTAAAGTCAACAGAAAAAAATGGCGACATCATTTTTCCGATTAGTAGGACCCAGTAGAATACATTTATAGTGGTTGGCCAAAATTAACATGAATTGCACACGAACTTGAAATTGAGTACATAGGCCCCCCCCCCCCCACTAATAATTCCATTGAGGTGCACGTGCAAAGGTATAGGGTAGAAGGAGATCAGGGTGTTTGCCTTAGACGATGTAACTAGTGGGGTACCTCAGCGCTCTGTACTGGGACCGTTATAAGTTAAGAACTCCGATTGGGCAGAGGCCATTTTGCCCATCAAAGCCTGCACTATTTTTAGCAACTCTCTGTACAAATTATTTGCCCCTGCTTTATCCTTTATTAAATGCTGATCATTAACAAGGAAGCAGCATGCACAATTTTTAAAGTCTTTGGTATTACTCAATTGGGGTTCAAACTGCCGACCTCCCAAGCGATCAGAGCGGATGCTCCAACTTTACTGGTTCACCATTTACATAAACAATTTTGAAAGTGGGATTAAGAGTAGGCTTTCTAAATTTGCAGATGGCACAAATGTTGGAGGTCAGATATAGGTATAGCAGAGAGGGTTGGATACAGTTCAACATAAAGAAATGTATAAGGTGCTGTGGATGGGTGGGAATAATGAAAATAGGGATTACATAATGAAAGGGGCAGCACATAGGAGAATGACCTGGGGGTGGTAATGGACGCTGGGGAAAGGGAGGGCGGTTTGGGGAGGTGTATAAGTAGACAACACCGTGCCAAATAGCTATATACAGTCACATGAAAAAGTAAGTACACCCCATGTAAAGTTTTGACTTTTTCAACATATTTCAATATACAGCTATTTGATCTTCATTTCAACAATATTGATAGATAAAGGTGATATAATATAACAAATATCATGAAACATTTACATTTTGTAGTCCATTGTATAATTTAAATAAACATAAATGCAAATTTCGCATGTGGAAAAAGTAAGTACACCCTTGGCTCTGATAGGTGGTATTTCCCCCTTTGGCAGAAACAACCTCAAGTAGGCGTTTCTTATAACTGTCTACCAGTCTCTGACATCGACTGGGAGAAATTTTTGCCCACTCCTCCATGCAGAATTCTTTCAGCTGTGCGACGTTTGAGGGGTTTCTTGCATGCACAGCTCGTTTCAAATCCCCCCACAACATCTCAATGGGATTTAGATCCTGGCTTTGATTTTGCCATTCCAGAACCCTCCATTTCTTTCTTTTCAGCCATTCCTTTGTGGATTTACTGGTATGTTTAGGGTCATTGTCATGTTGCAAAGTCCACCTTCGGTTGAGCTTCAACTTTCCGACAGATGGCCTCACATTATCCTCAAGCACCCTCTGGTACAATGAAGAATTCATAGTGGATTCTATGATGGTGAGCTGCCCAGGCCCTGATGCAGCAAAGCTGCCCCAAGCCATAATATTTCCACCACCATGCTTTACAGTTGGTATCAGGTTCTTGTGGTTAAATGCTGTCTTTGGTTTTCGCCAAACATGTCTTCTGGTATTGTGGCCAAATAGCTCTACTTTTGACTCATCTGTCCAGAGCACATTGTTACAGAAGTGCTGGTCTTTGCCGAGGTGTTCATTGGCAAACTTTAGTCTTGCCCTGATGTTCTTTATGGACAGCAAAGGTTTCCTCCTGGCACACCTCCCATGTAGATCAAATTTGTGTGGCCTCTTTCTAATGGTAAACTCGTGCACTTTGACATCAACAGTGGCAAGAGCTACCTGTAGGTCCAGTGATGACATTCTGGGGTTCTTAGAGACTTCATTCAGCATCTGGCGGTCTGCTCTTCGGCTGAACTTGCTGGGGCGGCCTGGCCTGAACAAGTTGGCAGTTGTTTGGAATCTTCTCCACTTGTAGATGATCTTCTGGACAGTCGAATGATTGATTTCAAATTGTTTGGAGATCTTTTTAAATCCCTTCCCGGACTCGTAGGCATCTAAAACATTTTTTCTGAAGGCCTCAGAGAGCTCTTTTGATCTTGGCATGGTGACGCCACACACTTCAACAACAAAGAGCAAACCAAAATAAATGTCTGAGGTTTAAATAAGACAGGTTCCTCCAAGATCTTCTCTAACGATGTTCTAATCATTTGCACCTGAGCTGGTGCACCTGATTCTAATTTTAGGTATTTGAAGTAGTGATAAATGTCGGGGTGTACTTACTTTTTCCACATGCAAAATTTGCATTTATGTTTATTAACGCACAGATTGTAAACCTGGTGCGTTATAGCGTTTGCCTGGGAATTTCGGGCGCTCAAAAGTGAAGCTAGTTTCTGTCACCCATTTCTGTCGCTCATTTCTGTCGCTCATTTCTGTCGCTCAGATGTGTAAACATGACGTCATCAAATCTATATTTATAGGATAGGTTATAGGAGATATATATGTTATAGGATAGGAATATAGGACCCAAATGACCCAGAGGACCCAAATGACCCAGAGGACCCAAATGACCCAGAGGACCCAAATGACCCAGAGGACCCAAATGACCCAGAGGACCCAAATGACCCAGAGGACCCAAATGACCCAGAGGACCCAAATGACCCAGAGGACCCAAATGACCCAGAGGACCCAAATGACCCAGAGGACCCAAATGACCCAGAGGACCCAAATGACCCAAATGACCCAGAGGACCCAAATGACCCAGAGGACCCAAATGACCCAGAGGACCCAAATGACCCAAATGACCCAGAGGACCCAAATGACCCAGAGGACCCAAATGACCCAGAGGACCCAAATGACCCAGAGGACCCAAATGACCCAGAGGACCCAAATGACCCAGAGGACCCAAATGACCCAGAGGACCCAAATGACCCAGAGGACCCAAATGACCCAGAGGACCCAAATGACCCAGAGGACCCAAATGACCCAGAGGACCCAAATGACCCAGAGGACCCAAATGACCCAAATGACCCAAATGACCCAGAGGACCCAAATGACCCAGAGGACCCAGAGGACCCAAATGACCCAGAGGACCCAGAGGACCCAAATGACCCAGAGGACCCAAATGACCCAGAGGACCCAAATGACCCAGAGGACCCAGAGGACCCAAATGACCCAGAGGACCCAAATGACCCAGAGGACCCAAATGACCCAGAGGACCCAAATGACCCAGAGGACCCAAATGACCCAGAGGACCCAGAGGACCCAAATGACCCAGAGGACCCAGAGGACCCAAATGACCCAGAGGACCCAGAGGACCCAAATGACCCAGAGGACCCAAATGACCCAGAGGACCCAAATGACCCAGAGGACCCAAATGACCCAGAGGACCCAAATGACCCAGAGGACCCAAATGACCCAGAGGACCCAAATGACCCAGAGGACCCAAATGACCCAGAGGACCCAAATGACCCAGAGGACCCAAATGACCCAGAGGACCCAAATGACCCAGAGGACCCAAATGACCCAGAGGACCCAAATGACCCAGAGGACCCAAATGACCCAGAGGACCCAAATGACCCAGAGGACCCAAATGACCCAGAGGACCCAAATGACCCAGAGGACCCAGAGGACCCAAATGACCCAGAGGACCCAAATGACCCAGAGGACCCAAATGACCCAGAGGACCCAAATGACCCAGAGGACCCAAATGACCCAGAGGACCCAAATGACCCAGAGGACCCAAATGACCCAGAGGATCCAAATGACCCAGAGGACCCAAATGACCCAGAGGACCCAAATGACCCAGAGGACCCAAATGACCCAGAGGACCCAGAGGACCCAAATGACCCAGAGGACCCAGAGGACCCAGAGGACCCAAATGACCCAGAGGACCCAAATGACCCAGAGGACCCAAATGACCCAGAGGACCCAAATGACCCAAATGACCCAGAGGACCCAGAGGACCCAAATGACCCAGAGGACCCAAATGACCCAGAGGACCCAAATGACCCAGAGGACCCAAATTCTATGTATGTTTCTATGATGATGTATGTTTTGGTGAAAGTACATAATGTGAATACTCGTAGCAATTTTACAAAAACCATGGCATAATTTCAAATCTTGACCCGAGATGATAATTATGCTACATCATAATTTCCATGTGCCAACCTGGGCGGAATCCAAGTGGATTCACTTGACTTGTTTAAATTATACAATGGACTACAAAATGTAAATGTTTCATGATATTTGTTATATTATATCACCTTTATCTGTCAATATTGTTGAAATGAAGATCAAATAGCTGTATGTTGAAATATGTTGAAAAAGTCAAAACTTTACATGGGGTGTACTTACTTTTTCACGTGACTGTAGGTAAAGCTAACTGGGCTTTTGGTTGTATTCATAGGGGGGTAAATTCTAAATGAAAAGACGTAGCTAGCCTCATCTAGATTCCACATCTAGATGACTATGTGCAGTTTTCGTCACCACGTCTAAGCTTGGAGATGGTTCAGCATAGGGATACTAGATAGAATTTGGGCCTAGCTAGACTCAGCTATGAGAAGTAGTGATTACGAGGGGAATTGATTGAGATGTTTAAGACAAGGAGGGGTATAAACAAAATAAGTGCAAAATAGTTTTTCAGCAGAATTGACAGTGATAGGACCAGTGGCCTGAGAGTGAAGAGGAGAGTTAAGACAGTAATAAGGTGGGGCCGGGTCTTTCAATCAGAGAGAAATTAATGCATGGAGTGATCTCCGTACAATGTTAGTGGCACTACAAAAAGAGTAATAGGTTGAAATTGGAATTATATAGGTACTTGGATCCATTGGGGATAAAGGGGTATACCGGGATATTGACTTGCATGTTCATGGGTGACGATGCTGGGGTTAGTGCAGCGCAGGCACGTTGACCAAAATTGCCTCCTCCTGCTTGTACATCCTTGTATCGTGAAAACATTATTTTGTAGGGTTTTTAAAACAACATTAGACGTTATCAAAACATTATATTTCTAACATTTTAAGTGTTGTTATATTGAAAATTCACATCATAAACATCAAAATGTTTCAATAACGTTTTAATGACATTTGGATGCAACCTCGTGAGCGGGTGGCAAGAAGGATTGCTCTTAGGTTTAGGCGCGTACCAGCCAAAGTTCATCTGTGACGGCAAGTGTACACGTTGCTTATATAGGGGTGTATATTCGTACCAATCAGTACGTGGCATCAAGGCTCCCATCTTGTTAGTATCTAACCACGGAGACAGAAATGCTACGATACTAGGTGGCCCGGTACTCGTTACTCACCTGGGCCTCTTTTTTTTTTCTTTTTCTTTTTTTCCACCTCCGAAGCAGTCCCTTGCAGTTGCTTTTATTGCTGTCGGCTGTATCAAGCCGCGGGATCCGAGAGCACGCCTACCGGTTGGCTCACCGCGGTGCTGGTTGGCCGGTAAGGGCTTTCTGACTCCACCTCTGATGACGCGTCGACATGCCACGCCCATGATCCGGCGGCTCCTCCCCCTTCTTTTCCGAGATGGAGCACATGGGCAATGGCGTCTGGGGCGAGCGCTGAGGCGGCTGCGGCTGGCAGAGGCACGTACCACAATTGGTTGGAGAGGGACGTTGCAAAATGAACGGAATAGGGCCTATCTTATTTGATGAATGCAACGCAGATTCAACTATTGGAAACAGGTCCTTAACTGAAACACACAATAATGAAATAACTACGAAGAGGGCCTATGGTTCGCTACGTGTTGTTCATGGACTAACTAGGGTGCTATCTTTAACCAGCCAATTGAGGGGAATATTTACAGGGGAATATTTATAAGGGATACATTTACTAAATTTACTAGTGAAGGTTCTAAAAACCGTAACAATGCATATATATTTCAAAGTTCATAGACAAGCAAACTCCAAATGAACAAAACTTGTTGTTTATTAAAGAAAAAAAAAACAATAAACAAACACCATGTACGTATGCATGTATATGTACATATATGCAACAAAATGTATATATTTTTAAAGAAAAAAATTACAAATTGCAATAAAGAAAACGTCTTTCCATTGACATTCTTTTCAACAGCAAAGAAAAACCAGAAATTTCCTTTTTTTATTCACACAGTCATGTCATGTCATGTCATGTCATGTCATGTCATGTCATGTCATGTCTTCAATGATCCACACGCTTGCTCCACTCGACCCACTTGGACGTGAACCTCAACTTCAGATGTTGCCCATGTTGCCCGCGATGATGCTATCTCCGAGGGCCTTTCACTTAATCACCGCAGGCAGGTTGGTGGTCTTTCCGTCTTCTACCGACTCCTCTCCGGCCTTGCTCCCCCAGCTCTCTCTGGGCTCTGTCCCCCAAATATTCCTGCAGGTCGCACAAGATCTGCCTGCAACCCTCTCATGGTTAAACTGCCAAAATCAAGACTCTCTGCTCAACTTCACTCTTGCATTCCTCTTTTCTCCCACCTCTGGAACAAACTCCCTCACTCTCTTCAATCCCACTCCAGGTCTTTAAAACGGCTGTTCACCACCATCTCTTATTTTCCCCAATCCAAAACCTTGATCTTTTCTACCCCCGCTAATTTCACCCCAAATACACTTTTTTGAGGTGACTTTTGACTTCTTTCCTGGAAGTCCTTGGTGTCCTTGCGTTTTATACCTATCCTGCCTCCCCCCAGGCCCTCTCCCTCCAAAGACATCTCCCGATGTCCCTGCTCTCAAATGTTGTGTTTGTGTGCTTCCTCCCCTTCTCTCCCCATCTTGTTGACCGCTCCCCTTTTTATATACTTTGTTTGCTTGTTTGTTTGATTTGTTTGTTTGATAAATGTTAGCTCTTTCACGAGCCTCGACTCTGTATACGAAAAAAAAAAAAAAAAAAAAAAAAAACAACCTTTGTCTGATGTGAAAATGTTTTGTGTTACCTGGGAATCTCACACAACTGTGCTGTGCACCATCATATTAAATAACTAGTGTAACAATTGCTCTGCTGAATGTGGATCGAATGTCCGTAAAAGGTTTGTCTGGTTGTCTTTCTGCTTTATGGTTGCACTGGCTCGCACTCAAATGTTGTTGGATTGAAGTGGCATAGTTTGTTTATTTTTTTTTTTTTTTTTTTTTTTTTGTATACAAGATCGAGGCTCGTGAAAGAGCGAACTTATAAATTTCTTATAAACCAGTCATTTAGATATTTCTTTGAGTTTAATACCCTTAGTTAAAGAAAAAGGATAAAAATACAGGAAGTAGTCTTTTAACAATGAAATTCGTGGTCGAGCATAAACTGGGGAACTTTGGTACTAACTGGTGTATCGATTCCATTGGAGATGACAGCAGACTTACCAGCCTAATTAAACGTAAATGCTAAAAGCAGGCTTTGATTTATGGCTTTGATAACTTTTACCCACCTGCTTCACTTTAAGTTGTAAAACTGTTTGTACATCGATTGTCCCATAAGGAGCCTCCGTGGGCCCATTTATTACCACCTCCAGACTCCAAATGGTCTCAATTAGTACACTGGATCCTTACTTGAGAGGCAGGAAGGGTCGTGTTATTATCCTCTCTGGGGTAAAAAGGTTACAGAAGATCTAGGCTCAGGTCAGTTAGTCTGTGGCGGCCGTGATATGCATACAATGCCTTTGAACACAAATAATAAAACAATTCCGGAAACGGTCGAAGTTGGTGGTAAGGCTTCTTCTTCCTGTTGTATATCTTTCCACTCCCTCTCCCCTCACCTCTCCCTTCACCTCTCCCTTTCACTCTCCCCACTCCCTTCCTTAACCCCTCCTTTCCCCTCCTCCCACCCCCGGTACTCCTGCTAGTTAACATTACAATATGCTATTATCATCTGTGTTGTTGTTACTTTTGTTATTAGAAGCAGCCATGGAAAAACGTCACGATAACACTGGTTAACAGCCAAAATGGTTCTGACTTATTTTCTACTGTTTCTAACTAATTTGGTGCCCACGAATCCGAATCTGACCTTAAAATTTCGCTATCACGTAACCATGACTTAGTACATCATAAGCGTGGAAAAAAATATTTAGAGCATGCGAATTTTTTGATTAAGTCTCAATAAGTCTATTTATTGTCACAAAAAATAATATGAACTTAAAGTTTTTATTTACATCACATTAAAAAATGTAAATCTCCAAAAATAATATGAACTTTAAGTTTTTATTTACATCACATAAAAAGTGCTTCTGAACTTTACTTTTGCGTTTGTAGGAGCAATCACTTTCACGCTGTAAAGTCCAACAGTAGTCGCCCATCATGTTTGGATTGAATCGGCCTTGATATCGAGTCTCCATGATGGCAATTTCCTGGTGAAACCTTCCTCCATGTTCATCACTGACATCACCAAGATTTTGTGGAAAGAAGTCAAGATGAGAATGGAAGAAATGTATCTTGAGTGACATTCGAGCACCGAGCACCTGGTAACTCTTCCAACATCTTGTCCACAAGCTCTACATAATTTGGTGCTCGAAAATTTCCAATGTAATTGTTAGCAAGAGCCACAAAGCTATCCCAAGCAACGCTTTCCAGCTCAGATAGTCTCGTCACAAAGTCCTGATTAGTGAGTACAAGACGAATTTGAGGAATATTGAAAACACCCGCCTTTACTTTGGCCTCAGATACAATGCCTTGGAACTTCATTAGCAAGTAGTGGAAGCCAGCACCATCTTGATCCATGGCCTTCACAAAGTTCATCATCAAACCAAGTTTAAAATGAAGTGGTGGTAAGAATACCTTCTCAGGGTCAACAAGACCATCAACAGTTGTCGCGCGAAAGCTTCGGTTAATATCAGGGCTCGTGGATGGACCAGAACGGAATTACTTGACGACGACCAAACACGGATTCGGCTATAAAACGCGGGAGGAAGAAGGGAAGTGGAAGCTGTGGCAAAAGCGCTTAACTTCCGCGAACCGACGACAGCTGCAGGGAAATTAATGAACCGAACAACCACAAGATTCAATGTACAAAAATAAACACGTTTATTTCACGGAACCCGAAACAATGAAACGCGACGGAAATCAAATAAAGGGCCAAGATTGGGATCCCACACACCTCACTTCAGAAACGAGACACAGGAATGGATGAGAGGAAAAGAATCGTCGTGTGGTTGTGAATGTGGTGCGTCCTTATCTGTCTCGTCGTCTTGTCCCTACGTGGCTCCAAGCTCCGCTGCACACCACGAGGTCCCTCGCTCCCGCACCACAGCACCGCGAAGGCCCGAGCCAACGCCCACTCCAGGCTCCTCGTCGACCGCCTACGAGGTCCGTGCACCGCTCGAAGCTCCAAAGCACCGAGCACCGCTCCAAGCACAAGCACCGAGCACCCCTCCAAGCACAACGAAGATGGCGAACCAACGACCACCAGGGACCTCCCAAGACCAAGAAGAGGCGCAAGAGCTTCAAACACACCGAGACAGCCAGAAAGCACAAGGGTTCGAGCTGGACGTGCAAGAGCAAGAGGGACATGCTGCGCAAGAGCGAACTGCTCAAGAGCGAACTCAAAAAGAGAACCATGACAATTACAACTACATATGGGCAGGGTACAGCCCGAAGTGGAGATCGGTTTCTGAGGTTTGGGACATGGAATGTAGGGACAATGACAGGGAGATCAGGAGAAGTATTGATCAGAAGAAGAGTGGACATATGTTGTGTGCAAGAGACGAGATGGAAGGGAAGTGGTGTGAGAATGGTGAAGGGTAGGCAGGGACAGAAATACAAGTTTGTGTGGCAAGGGTGCCCGGAGGGCGTGAATGGTGTTGGTGTCCTGTTTTCTGAGGAGTTTGTAGACAGTGTGGTGAGTGTGACTGGAGTGAGTGATAGGTTGATGATGGTGAAAATGATGATTGGAAAGCTCTTGGTGAACGTCATCTCGGGATATGCTCCGCAGGTTGGTCGGAGCGATGAAGCGAAGGACAAGTTCTGGTGTGCGATAGAGAAGCTGATGGAAAACGTGAAAGATGAGGAAGTTGTTGTGGTAGGAGGAGACCTAAATGGACATGTGGGAAGGAGTATGGACGGTTTTGAGGGAGTTCATGGGGGTTACGGATATGGTGTGAGAAATGGAGAAGGTGAAAGGATTTTGGAGTTTGCTGATGGAGCTGATTTGTTGATTTGTAACACTCAGTTCCAGAAAGAGGATAATAAGCTTGTTACATACACGTCAGGTGGGTCGACGACAACTGTTGACGACCTGATGGTGCGTAGGCGAGATAGGGGGCACCTCCGGGACACAAAGGTGATCCCGGGGGAGGAGGCTGTTTCACAGCACCACTTGGCTGTCTGCGACATAAGGGTGAAAGGTGCGAGGAGAGCTCGGCGGGTGAAGTACCAACCGAGAATGAAGGTGTGGAGGTTGAAAGAGGTGACAGTGAGGGAGGCATTAAAAGAGAGGCTGAGTCGGGTAGAGGATGATGTGGATGAGCTTGAAAGTGGTTGGATGTCAATGAAAGATAGTCTGTTGGGAGTCTTTGGTGAGGTATGTGGATGGACAAAAGGACCACCGAGGCACTCAGAAACATGGTGGTGGGATGATGAAGTTGGAAAGAGGATTGACGAGAAGAGGAAGAAGTTCAAGGAGTGGCAGAAGGCGATGGGTACGGGAGCAGAAAAAGCAGAGCATGAAATTTATAAGGCAGCCAAGAAGGCTGCAAAGAAAGAGGTACCAAAGGCGCAGGAGGCATGTAGGAAAATGTTCGGAGAACGCTTGGATTCGGAAGAGGGTCAGAGAGCGGTATTCAGGATTGCAAAGCAGATAGCGAAAGAGAGGTGTGATGTGATGGGGGTGAGTTGCTTGAAGGATGAAGTGGGACAAATCGTTGTGGACCCAGATGGAATTAAAGGAAGATGGAAAAGATATATGGAAATGCTGTTGAATACAGAGAATGAATGGGATGGCAACATAGAGAGTAACCCAGTTTTAGGACCGGCAGAGAAGATAACTGAGAAGGAAGTTGAGGAAGCGATAAAAGCAATGAAGAGTAGAAAAGCGGGAGGGCCGACGGGAGTTGTGGGAGATATGTTGAAGGCAGCAGGAAGTTGGGATGTGAAGAGAATGACAGAGATCTTTAATCTGGTGGTGAAAGAAGGCCGCATTCCAGTGGATTGGGAACTGAGTACTCTCGTCCCTCTATACAAGGGGAAAGGTGACCCTCTGGAGTGTGGCTCGTACCGAGCGATAAAGTTATTGGAGCATGGAATGAAGGTATTGGAAAGGGTGTTGGAGAGGAGGATAAGGAAGAAGGTGAAGATCGACGAAATGCAGTTTGGATTTATGCCAGGAAGAGGAACGACAGACGCGCTCTTTATTGTGAGGCAGTTGCAGGAGAACTACATGGAGAAGATGAAGAAGTTGTTTCTTGGGTTTGTTGATCTGGAGAAAGCATTCGATAGGGTTCCACGTGAAGTATTGACATGGGCATTGGGGAAGTTCCGAGTGGAGGAATGGTTGATCAGAGTGGTGATGGCAATGTACAAAAGAGCGTGCACAGCTGTGTGTTGGACGAAGGACGGGAACAGTGGTGAGTTTGGGGTGAAGGTGGGAGTGCATCAGGGGTCGGTACTAAGTCCACTACTATTTGTAGCTGTGATGGATGTGCTGGCTCAGAACGTAAAGGAGGGTTTACCGTGGGAGCTGTTGTATGCAGATGATCTGGTGTTGATTGCGGAAAATATGGATGGACTGAAGGAAAAGATGAACAAGTGGAAGGAATGTATGGAGACAAAAGGTCTGTCGGTGAATATCGGAAAGACGAAGGTGATGGCAAGTGGTAAAGCACGTGGTGAGGTGGAAAGAACTGGGAAGTGGCCATGTGCTGTGTGCAGTAAGGGTGTCGGAGTGAACTCCATTCAATGTACAATGTGCGCTGAGTGGGTTCATCAAAAATGCAGTGGTCTGAGAGGGTCATTAACCAGTGTGGCAGCTACATTCAAATGTAAGGTGTGCACAGAGGGAGCTGCAGATGGAGGAAATGTTGAGTTGGATCTTGGAGATTGCGTGAAGCTGGAAGGTGTGAAAACATTTTGCTACCTCGGAGACATGCTGAATGGAGAAGGTGGATCAGACTCGGCAACGGTTGCTCGAGTGAGATGTGCATGGAAGAAGTTTCGGGAACTGAGTGGCGTGCTGATGAGGAGGGGAGTGTCGTTGAAGCTGAAGGGAAAGGTGTATGCTGCATGTGTGAGAAGTGTTATGATTTATGGGAGCGAGACATGGGTAATGAACGTAGAGCAGCAACGAAGGCTGGAAAGGGTGGAAATGCGAATGGTTCAGTGGATGTGTGGAGTATCTTTGAGAGAGAGAGGAAGACAAATGATGAATTGCGAAAGATGATGGGAAAAGAGCCTGTGATTGATGCTGTGAAGAGGAACAGGTTGAGATGGTTTGGTCATGTGTTGAGGAAGGATGAAAGTGACTGGTTGAGAAGAGAAGAGTTGAGAAGACTCAAAAAAAAAAAAAAACCCCCAAAAATATTTCCTCGTCTGTTCTTATTCATTGTTCTTATTCGTTTATTCGTTGTTCTTATTCGTTCGTTCGTTCTTCGATCACGTGTTTCACCCCCCATTTCCATTTTCCATTTCCCCAGATAGTTTTCACTGCTCAATTTTAAAATGTTTAAACTTTCCCCTGAAGTACTTTCCCCTGAAGTCGTATATTATAACACCTTTTTCTTCTTCTTCTATAAAAGGATGCTTTTGACTTGCTCACCAAATCTATTAATTCCAAAAAAAATTCCATCTCTTACAGTTCCTCTTTTCTACATTCCCGAAACTCTCCTGCACTCCACCCCTCCTCCGGCTTTCTCAAACGTATTTTTGACTCGAAGGTCACAAGAAACTCATTTTGCAATAAATGTTCGTTTTCCATTAATCGTACACTTTCTAAAATCCAATCTCACCCCTCCCCTCCAAATCTTCCCCATCACCCCTCCCCTCCAAATCTTCCCCATCACCCCTCCCCTCCAAAACTTCCCCATCACCCCTCCCCTCCAAAACTTCCCCATCACCCCCCCTCCCCTCCTAATCTACCCCCTTGCCCCTCCCTTTCAAATCTTCACCCTTGCCCCTCCCCTCCAAGTCCATCCCATCACCCATCCCTTTCAAATCTCCCCCCTTGCCCCTTCCCTCCTAAACTCCCCCCACACCCCTCCCCTCCGAGACTCTCCCTCGTCCCTCCCCTCCTAGACTCCCCTCTCACCCCTCCTCCTCAAAGCGTCCTCCCCGCTTCTTCCCCCTTCCAACTTTCACCTTCATCTCCCCCAACCTTCTGCCTCGCTCTTCCCGCTCTTCAAATAACACCTCACTGTGCCTCACCCAATCACCATCAAACCTTTTGTCCACCCCATCCTTCCCTTTCTCCAAGCTATTCTGAAATCTCTGACACACCTTCAACAGCTCTCCCGACATCTTTCTCCTCTTCCACATCTTACCCTACTTACCCTACCCCTCCCCCCCCCCCCTGTTCTGTATCCGATGCTCCCCCTTCTTCATTAACGGTATGGACCTCAAACATCCGGGGCCTTCGCTCAAACTTGACTGATCTCTCCATACAGGTTGCTTCTGACAAACCAGACGTGATATGCTTAACAGAATCTTTCCTCCTTCATGATGTCTCTGATTCCTTGGTATCTCTCCCAGGTTACTCCCTCCTCCGGTATGATAGACCTGAGCCTCGTCCTGGAGGTGGGGTTGCTATCTTTATAAAAAAAACTCTCTTCCTCACTCACCCTGCACTGCCCTCTCTCCACCTCACCCCCAGGAATACCTCTGGCTACGGCTTCCCCGTCGCTCCCACCTTTTGTTCATATGTGTGTTATACCGTCCACCAAACAGTGATGACTCCATCTACATCTCGCTGTCTGATAATATGGACCAACTTCTATCTACCCATCCCAACTCTCTCTTCCTCATATGTGGTGATTTCAATTGTCACCATGCCAGTTGGCTGGGTGTGGGTACCTCTCTCACCAGCCATGGCTCCTCACGAAAGGACTTCTGCGACTCACTGGGACTGACACAATCGGTCAATTTCCCGACCCGGATCTCAGTCAACGGGGCACCTTCTCTTCTGGACTTGGTTGTGACTAACTTCCCTGAAATTGTCTGCTGCTCTTCTTCTGCTCCAATCGGCTCATCTGATCATGTGCTTGTTAAAGTGGACATCTCTCTGACCATTCTCAGAGAGCCTCATCAGCGTCGACGAGTCTGGTATTTCACTCAGGCCAACTGGCACGGTCTTCAAGCAGCCATCAATCATCTGGACTGGTCTCCCATCTCTACCGCCTCTGACATCAACTCATCCTGGGAATTCTTCCAAAGTAAATTGCTCTCTCTCATGCACAAATTTATCCCATCTTGTCTTCAGTTGTCATACCCTTCCTCCCGTCCATGGTACACGGAATCTTGTGGTGAGGCTGTTGCCCAGAAACAACTTGCCTTCGTCTCCTGGAAAGCAAATCCAATGGAAGGAAATCTCATTTCCTTTCACAAAGCCCGAAACAAGTGTGTGTCCACCCTCAGGAGAGCCAGGAAACAATATCTCTGCGTTCTCAAGACCGAACTCTCTTATCTGTCTCCCTCTTCCAAATCATGGTGGCGTCTGGTCAAATCTGTTTCTGGTGTTTGTTCCCCCTCCATCCCCCCCCCCCTCACCTCAAACGGCAACACAGCTGATTCCGCATGTGAAATTTCTTTTTCACAAATTTCACACGCATGTGAAAAAGCTGAATGCCTCAACTCTGTGTTTGCCTCTAAATCTTGTGGTTCAAACCCATTCCTCTCTGTACCCACCGTACCCAGTCGTACCCAGCTGCTCCTGGACTCTGTGTCCTTTCCTCCTGAGAAGGTGGAAAAGTTTCTGTCAACCCTCGACTCTGATTCTGCAACTAGACCTGACGGCATCAGCCCACGGGTCCTAAAATCCTGTTCTTCCGCTCTTTCACTTCCTCTCTCTGTTCTCTTCACCCTCTCTTTTGCTCAAGGTCATCTGCCATCTGCTTGGAAATCAGCCAACATCACCGCCTTGCACAAAAAATGTGCAAAAACAGATCCTAGCAACTACAGACCAATCATCCTTCTCCCAATTATCAGCAAAGTCATGGAATCCATCATTGCTTTGGATATGAAATCTTTCCTCTTCTCCAATGGCTTGATCTCTGATCATCAATTTGGTTTCAGACCAGGTCACTCTACTCTGGACATGCTGCTTCTGCTTTGTCAACAATGGATGGAGGTCCTCAATGCCAAACAGGAAATTAGAGCCGTCTCCCTTGACATATGACATGCCTTCGATACGGTCTGGCACCCCGCTCTGCTCACCAAACTATCATCCTTTGGTATCCATGGAAATCTCCACGCATGGCTGGCGGACTTCCTCTCTAGTCGTAGTCAACGTGTGGCCCTGAATGGGTTTCTCTCATCTCCTCTTCCTGTTCAGGCTGGAATTCCCCAAGGCAGTGTTCTGGGCCCTGTGCTTTTTCTGGTCTTCATCAATGATCTCTCTGACTCTCTTGAAAATCCTCTCTATCTCTTTGCTGATGACTCTACTCTCTGTCGCTCCATTCCTCATCCCTCAGATCAGCAGTCTGCAGCCTCCTCACTCTGCAGACCTGGACAAAATCACAGACTTGGCAAACAAGTGGAACATGTCTTTCAATCCTGACAAATCTCACACTCTTCCGATGTCTCTCCGAAAAGACCGACTGGACAACCCTCCCATCCACTTTCTGAATAATCCTCTCCAAGAAGTTCTGTCACTCAAGCTTTTGGGTCTCACTATCTGCCATGATCTTTCCTGGGAAAACCACATTTCAAATCTGGCCTCCAAAGCCAGTCGCCGACTGGGCATCCTCCGTCGTGCGAAGTCCTTCCTTGGCACACCTGAGCTCCTCACCACATACAAGGCTTTCATCCGCAGCTCACTGGAATACTGCTCTTCCCTCTGGGCTGGTGGTCCTGCCTCACATCTGGCTCGTCTTCACGCTGTTGAAATCAAAGCGTTCAGAATCATTGGAATCTCCCGCGATGAAGCTAACTCCGAGGGCCTTTCACTCACTCACCGCAGGCAGGTTGGTGGTCTTTCCGTCTTCTACCGACTCCTCTCTGGCCTTGCCCGCCCCCCCCCCCCCACAGCTCTCTCTGGGTTCTGTCCCCCAAATATTCCTGCAGGTCGCTTAAGATCTGCCTGCAACCCTCTTATGGTTAAACTGCCAAAATCAAGAGTCTCTGCTCACCTTCACTCCTTCATTCCTCTTTTCTCCCGCCTCTGGAACAAACTCCCTCACTCTCTTCAATCCCACTCCTCCCTCCAGGTCTTTAAAACAGCTGTTCACCACCATCTCTTATCTTCCCCCATCCAAAACCTTGATCTTTTCTACCCCCGCTAATTTCACCCCAAAGCCACTTTTTTGAAATACCAACTTCTCTCCTCGAAGTCCTTGGTGTCCTTGTGTTTTATACTCCTCCCACCGCCCCCCCCCCACCCCTTCCCACGCCTCCTCCCCCCAAGCCCTCTCCCTCCCACACATCTCCCGATGTCCCTGCTCTCAAATGTTGTGTTTGTGTGCTTCCCCTTCTCTCCCCATATTGTCTACCGCTCCCTCTTTTTATATATTTTGTTTGTCTGTTTGATTTGTTTGTGTGATAAATGTTAGCTCTTTCACGAGCCTCGATTCTGTATACAAAAAAAAGAAAAGAAAAAAAAGAGCGATGGAAATGAATGTAGAAGGAAGTCGAGGACGGGGAAGACCGAGAAAGACTTGGCTAAAGATGGTAGAAGAAGAAATGCGGGCAAGGGGGTTAACAATGAGAGATGCAGAAAATAGGGCAAAATGGAGAATATTGTCATGGGGCCCGCAAGGCTAACCCCCGCTCTAGCAGGGAAAATGGCCTTAAAATGCCTGTTGTATATCATTTTTAGCCTGATAATTCAATGGTGAAGATTCACTTTAAAAATTTTTTAAACTCTATCCGGATCCAGATTCGGATCTTCACCAAAATTGAATCAATTTGACTTTGTCACACACCCAACCTGTCCACCAGGTTTTGTCCGAATCCGGCCATAACCTTTTTGAGATATTCTGCTCACAGACAGACTGAAGACAGGCGTGAAAACATAACCTCCGTCATAACCTTCGGTATTAACAGGGATATTGTGAAAAATTGTTTATAACTTACCATTAAAGCAACGCAGGTAAAACAAATCATACGTTGTACTGTAACTCATCCCACTGACAGGCAAACGGCAGCTGTGCCATTCACTGCAGATCTTGAAATGATGAGATGCTGTTCTGATGAATGAAGCATGTTCTTAAATACAAGAAAATATCAGTGTCACCATGTCACACCTGAACGATGCTCAAATGAACACACGAGGGTTAAACAAAAATTTGAAGGGATTCTTTGTTAAAGTTTTTTTCCCCAAAAAAAATTCCCCTCAAAATTGTTTATGGAGGTACTTTTAAGCTGAGAACATGGTGGGTGCAGGGAAGGCTACATTTTCTTGTTAACGTTTTTTTTGTTTGTACATTGTTTAGCACACTCAATCTCTTTTGCACACGCATACACATACAGTACATACATACATGCATACATAAATATACACACCATACATACACACATACATACATACATACATACATACACAGTACATACATGCATTCAAACACACATACATGCATACATACATACATACATACATACATACATACATACATACACAGTACATACATGCATTCAAACACACATACATGCATACATACATACATACATACATACATACGTACGTACATACGTACTGTCGTGGTCAAAAATAATGGCACCCTTGCACTTTTTTCAAATAATGCACCATTTCTTCCAGAAAATTGTTGAAATTAAAACATATTTTGGTATCCACATGTGTATTTCCTTGGTTTGCAGTGGAACAAAACAAAAAAAGCTGAAAAAATTACTAAATCTTAGCTTATTCTACACAGAAATCTAAAAATGGCCCAGACAATATTATTGGCACCTTCAAGAAGTTATTAGAAATAATTAGTTTCAAGCAGGTGATTCTCCTTTACTTTGGAATTGAACTCACCCGTGGTGAGTTGCAGATGCCTGCAATATAGAAATCATCAGGGGGGTTGACTCAGCCTGTCATCCTTCTGAGGTCGGCAAATTGAGTACCAGCTTGCTGGGATGAATGATCCCGGTGTGTACCCCGGTTTAGAATAGGTACACCGTATCCCTGCGCATCGTAAGAGCGTGACCAAGGGTTGGCGTCAGGAAGAGCATCCGGCCATAAAAAACATTGCCTCAAACAGGGAACCATGATTGTCATGGGGCCCGCAAGGCTAACCCCCGCTCTAGCGGGGAAAATGGCCTTAAAACGATCATTCATATATTCAACCAGTTTGAATAGAGAAAAGGAGTCATTCTGCTGTTTTGTGTCACTGTGTGAAGTTTGTGTGTGTGAAGTTTGTGTGTGTGAAGTGGCCAGCAATGAGTCCAGATCTAAATCCCATTGAACACCTGTGGTGAGATCTGAAAACATTAGTTGGGAGAAGGCACCCTTCAGATCTTGGGAACTGGAGCAGTTTGCACAAGAAGAGTGGGTCAAACTGCCAGTAGAGAGGTGGCGGAAGCTCATTCATGGCTATAGGAAGTGCTTGACTGCAGTTATTTTGTCCAAAGGCTGTGCTACCAAATATTAAGTCTTGGGTGTCAATAATTTTGTCAATGCTATTTTTTTTTATTTTCTGATTTACATGGATATATTAAGTTCTGAATCAAAAAAAAGGTTCTGTAATAGTAACAGTGAAATAAAGAATTGTGGAGACCAAATACTTTAGTCAATTTCAACTTCTTTTTAGGGAAAATTGTGAGTTATTTGAAAAAAGTGCAAGGGTGCCAATATTTTTGGCCACGACTGTATACAAAAAATAATGAATAAAAAAAAGCAGTTCATGGGTTAACTGATAACGTGATAAGTAAGGAAGGGTGGTTGGAAAGTGTGGTGGCATGTGTGGTTTCTCCTTTCTGAGGTCTCTGGGTTCCTTTTCTGAGGGAGGTGACCATGATAAATAATTATATAAGCTAAAGAATAATTACATAAGCATGATAAATAATTATATAAGCTAAAGAAACTTAATCTGTTTCTGGTGTTTGTTCCCCATCCATCCCCTCCCTCACCTCAAACGGCTACACGGCTGACTCCGCACGTGAAAAAGCTGAATGCCTCAACTCTGTGTTTGCCTCTAAATCTTGTGTCCCAAACCTACCCCTCTCTGTACCCACCGTACCCAGTCGTACCCAGCTGCTCCTGGACTCTGTCCTTTCCTCCTGACAAGGTGGAAAAGTTTCTCTCAACCCTCGACTCTGATTCTGCAACTGGACCCGACGGTATCAGCCCACGGGTCCTAAAATCCTGCTCTGCCGCTCTATCTCACCCTCTCTCTGTTCTCTTCACCCTCTCTTTTGCTCAAGGTCATCTGCCATCTTCTTGGAAATCAGCCAACATCACCGCTTTGCACAAAAAAGGTGCAAAAACAGATCCTAGCAACTACAGACCAATCAGCTTTCTCCCAATTATCAGCAAAGTCATGGAATCCATCATTGCTTCAGATATGAAATCTTTCCTCTTCTCCAATGGCTTGAACTCTGATCATCAATTTGGTTTCAGACCTGGTCACTCTACTCTGGACATGCTGCTTCTGCTTTCTCAACAATGGATGGAGGTCCTCAATGCCAAACAGGAAATTAGAGCTGTCTCCCTTGACATATCATGTGCCTTCGATACGGTCTGGCACCCCGCTCTGCTCACCAAACTCTCCTCCTTTGGTATCCATGGAAATCTCCACGCATGGCTGGCAGACTTCCTCTCTAGTCGTAGTCAGCGTGTGGCCCTGAATGGGTTTCTCTCATCTCCTCTTCCTGTTCAGGCTGGAGTTCCCCAAGGCAGTGTTCTGGGCCCTGTGCTTTTTTCTGGTCTTCATCAATGATCTCTCTGACTCTTGAAAATCCTCTCTATCTCTTTGCTGATGACTGTACTCTCTGTCGCTCCATTCCTCATCCCTCAGATCGGCAGTCTGCAGCCTCCTCACTCTCTGCAGACCTGGACAAAATCACAGACTGGGCAAACAAGTGGAACATGTCTTTCAATCCTGACAAATCTCACACTCTTACGATGTCTCTCCGAAAAGACCGACTGGACAACTCTCCCATCCACTTTCTGAATAATCCTCTCCAAGAAGTTCTGTCACTCAAGCTTTTGGGTCTCACTATCTGCCATGATCTTTCCTGGGAAAACCACATTTCAAATCTGGCCTCCAAAGCCAGTCGCCGACTGGGCATCCTCCGTCGTGCGAAGTCCTTCCTTGGCACACGAGTTCCTCACCAGATACAAGGCTTTCATCCGCAGCTCAATGGAATACTGCACTCCCCTCTCGGCTGGTGCTCCTGCCTCACACCTAGCTCGTCTTCACGCTGTTGAAACCAAAGCGTTCAGAATCATTGGAATCTCCCGCGATGAAGTTAACTCCGAAGGCCTTTCACTCACTCACCGCAGGCAGGTTGGTGGTCTTTCCGTCTTCCACCGACTCCTCTCTGGCCTTGCCCCCCCCACCCCCCAGCTCTCTCTGGGCTCTGTCCCCCAAATATTCCTACAGGTCGCACAAGATCTGCCTGCAACCCTCTTATGGTTAAACTGCCAAAATCAAGACTCTCTGCTCACCTTCACTCCTTCATTCCTCTTTTCTCCCGCCTCTGGAACAAACTCCCTCACTCTCTTCAATCGCACTCCACCCTCCAGGTCTTTAAAACAGCTGTTCACCACCATCTCTTATCTTCCCCCATACAAAACCTTGATCTTTTCTACCCCCGCTAATTTCACCCCAAATACACTTTTTTGAATTACCAACTTCTGTCCTGGAAGTCCTTGGTGACCTTGTGTTTTATACTTCTCCCACCCCCCCCCCCCCACCCCCCGCCCCCTTCCCATGCCTCCTCCCCCCAAGCCCTCTCCCTCCCACACATCTCCCTGCTCTCAAATATTGTGTTTGTATGCTTCCCCTTCTCTCCCCATCTTGTCTTCCGCTCCCTCTTTTTATATATTTTGTTTGTCTGGTTGATTTGTTTGTGAAATAAATGTTAGCTCTTTCACGAGCCTCGATTCAGTATACAAAAAAAAAAAAAAAAAGTACCAACTTTCAGTTGAATATGTTTAAGGGTCTGGGAAAAAGTCTGGAAAACCATAGGTAGGACCAAAGATCGTAGAGCGGAGCAAGATAGCCCACTCGTGCGAAACAGAGAAGTATCCAATTGTATCTGCTCGGCGGCCATTTTAGCAGGCAGGCAGAGTGAGCTTGCGCTCGCCATCCATCATCTCGCAGTTTATCTTATCCATCGCCATCTTATCATATCATATCTTATCCATCATCTCGCCATCCATCACAGTTTTATCCATCTCCCAGTGAGTTATGACCATCATCATTTTGTATAGTACAACCCATAAATCCATAAACATGGATTTCACTCTACCAGCATCCCTTTAACCCTTTGAGGTACATATACATGTACTAATATATCCAGTGTAAATGCTTGGAAGGAGTGATTCATGTCTCATAATGCTTGCTAGGACAACTTCTTTCATACTCTGTGATCTGTATGATTTGAACGACAGCCTACATTTATCTATATTTGATCTACATGCAAATATATGGATATTAAAGTTCTTGTTTAATGAAGATCATTAATCTGATTTAATAATATTTGAATATTTGGGGACAGAGCCCAGAGAGATCTTGGGGGGCAAGGCCAGAGAGGAGTCGGGAGAAGACGGAAAGACCACCAACCTGCCTGTGGTGAGTGAGTGAGAGGCCCTTGGAGTTAGCTTCATCGCGGGAGATTCCAATGATTCTGAATGCTTTGGTTTCAACAGCGCGAAGGCGAGCTAGGTGTGAGGCAGGAGCACCAGCCCAGAGGGGAGAGCAGTATTCCATTGAGCTGCGGATGAAAGCCTTGTATGTGGTGAGGAGCTCAGGTGTGCCAAGGAAGGACTTCGCACGACGGAGGATGCCCAGTCGGCGACTGGCTTTGGAGGCCAGATTTGAAATGTGGTTTTCCCAGGAAAGATCATGGCAGATATTGAGACCCAAAAGCTTGAGTGACAGAACTTCTTGGAGAGGATTATTCAGAAAGTCGATGTGAGGGTTGTCCAGTCGGTATTTTCGGAGAGACATCGTAAGAGTGTGAGATTTGTCCCGATTGAAAGACATGTTCCACTTCTTTGCCTAGTCTGTGATTTTGTCCAGGTCTGCAGAGAGTGAGGAGGCTGCAGACTGCCGATCTGAGGGATGAAGAATGGAGCGACAGAGAGTAGAGTCATCAGCAAAGAGATAGAGAGGATTTTCAAGAGAGTCAGAGAGATCATTGATGAAGACCAGAAAAACCACAGGGCCCAGAACACTGCCTTGGGGAACTCCAGCCTGAACAGGAAGAGGAGTTGAGAGAAACCCATTCAGGGCCTCACGTTGACTACGACTAGAGAGGAAGTCCGCCAGCCATGCGTGGAGATTTCCATGGATACCAAAAGAGGAGAGTTTGGTGAGCAGAGCAGGGTGCCAGACCATATCGAACGCATGTGATATGTCAAATGAGACAGCTCTGATTTCCTGTTTGGCATTGAGGACCTCCATCCATTGTTGAGACAGCAGAAGCAACATGTCCAGAGTAGAATGACCTGGTCTGAATCCAAATTGATGATCAGAGATCAAGCCATTGGAGAAGAGGAAGGATTTGATATCCGAAGCAATGATGGATTCCATGACTTTGCTGATTAATTGGAAGCAAGCTGATTGGTCTGTAGTTGCAAGGATCTGTTTTTGCACCTTTTTGTGTGAAGCAGTAATGTTTGCTGATTTCCAAGATGCTGGCAGATGACCTTGAGCAAAAGAGAGGGTGAAAAGAACAGAGAGAGGGTGAGATAGAGCGGCAGAGCAGGATTTTCGGATCCGTGGGCTGATGCCGTCTGGTCCAGTTGCAGAATCAGAGTCGAGGTTTGACAGAAACTTCTCCACCTTGTCAGGAGAGAAGGACAAAGAAGGTAATGATGCATTACATACAAGTACATTGTTGGGATAGGATTTAAAATTGTGCAAGACATTGAAATGTCTATGAACACTGAAATGTTTCAATACATGGACATCTGTGCATCTAATACCGACTTAATGTAGTGCAAATAATTGAAAATAATTTATTCATATCTTTTCGTAAATTGTCCTGAGATGCAATGGTCAGCATGGGTACTGTAAGTTTAATTTCCACCTGTAAAACGTGTGAAAAATCATTGCAGGCAAGCGTTTAAAAGTACATTTGCCAATGATACATAACTTTTCTTTTTTTCTAGTGAAGTAAATCTTCCAGTGAAGCAGCCAGAATTCCGCTTGCTTGCTAAAATGGCCGCCGTTCTGCTCCATTGCGTACTTCACCGAATTGAACGCGGTTGCGCACGAGTGGCCTATCTTGCTCCGCTCTACGATCTTTGGGTAGGACGGACAGACAGACGCAGAGCAAACCCTATAGTCCCAAGAACACAAAAGGAGCAGTGGCTTGTCACAACCACTCATTTGGGGTAGAAAACACCAATTCGACATTCACCTTCTGACAGTACGTCAAATAACCAACAAACTAGCTTTTAGGAAATACGCAACAGCAACAGTAAAATAACACGTTGACGAAGTGCAACTGCCACGCCAGCGTTGATATAGCAAGTTATTACACACAGCTGGAAGTAACAGGAGCAGGTGGCAGACAATTTGCAAGAGCAGGTGACAGGTCCGCTCACTTGTTCCAACACCAAGTGCTCAGCACGAATATGAACGTTCTTAACAGAAGGCCCACTTTAATCACTGCTGTAAAAAAAAGTGCGAAAGAAAAACGCTAAAAATAACATAAATTAGAAATTTTGTCTCTGACATAGCATTCACATACTTCGACATCGCCAGAAACTCTTGGAGGAGTTGGTACATATATTTCATGCAGAACATTAGGAGACAATATACGTACTTTTACATTAATTACAAAGACATTAGTAGACGATGGGTGAAGCCACCTAGTTTATGGGTTTGGGAACCCCAGTTCATTTCATTATATGAGCAGAGGTACCCAGCATTGGCTGGTGCTCGCAGTGGTACCCAACGTTGCCCGGTCCCAGCAGGGGTACCTGGCATTTCCTGGTGCTAGTAGGTGTACTCAGCATTGGCCAGTGGTAGCAGGGGTACCCAGCATTAGCCAGTGCTTGCAGGGTACCCAACGTTGCCCAGTGCTAGCAGGGGTATGCAAGGTCGCCCGTTGCTAGTAGGACTACCTGCGATTTGCCTTTGTTAGCAGGGGTACCCAACATTGCCCAGTCCTAGCAGTGCTACGTGGCATTGCCTGGTACTAGCAGGGGTACCCAGCGTTTCCCAGTGCAAGCAGGGGTACCTGACATTGCCCAGTGCTAGCAGGGGTACCCAGGTTGCTCAGTGCTAGCAGGGATACCCGGCATTGCCCGGTGCTAGCAGGGATACCCAGCATTGCCCATTGCGAGCAGAGATACCCAGCATTGCACAGTGCTGTTCTAATCTTGTTGGAATTTTGAAGAAATCAAATTGTTTTTTTGTGGCGGCCTAAACACTTACCTACACCCACTAAGGAATGGGGTTGGGGATCGTTTAATATTACCTTTTACATAGATACAATGCCTTAGGCACTATAGAGCGATTAACCCAAAAAATCCCCAAAAAACAACTTTTTTTTCATGAAATGTATTTTGCCTAAAACACTCCCAGGTACTCACTGATGAACCTCTGAAAGTTTGATGAAGATCCGTTCAGTCGTCTCTGAAAAAAGGCGATACAGACAGACAGACACACGTCTCTCTTTTTTCCGTATGGATGTGCTAAGAACGCAACACTAAACAAGTGAACCCAGTGTGAAAAAAACTGATACCCGTAAAGATATAATGAGAAAAAAACCTTCAATAGGCAATTATTTAATGAGAACGCAATGCCAAAATAATTACATCCAGGGAGCATGTGGACATTTGCCCATGTACAACATGCGACACAATGGGAGGCAATGTTGCTTCCTCAAGGAAAGCTTTACTACACAGCAGCCATTTGTGTGCAAATGGCATAAAATCTTTGCTGTAATGCACTTAACTCCAGCACCAGATGGAATTACAAATTTGCTGCTCTAGCAACGCACACTTTTACGGTCCACCTGCGCACGTGACAAGACGCCTGGTCCACTGGCAAAAATATACCAAGGAAAACTGAGCTCCCGCTCCTACCTGCCCTGTATGGCAACGGCCAGTATGAATGAATGAATGATCGTTTTAAGGCCATTTTTCCCCGCGAGAGCGGGGGTTAGCCTTGCGGGCCCCATGACAATCATGGTTCCCTGTTTGAGGCAATGTTTTTATGGCCGGATTCCCTTCCTGACGCCAACCCTTGGTCACGCTCTTCGATGCGCAGGGATACTGTGTACCTATTCTAAATCGGGGTACACACTGTGATCATTCATCCCAGCAAGCTGGTACTCATTTTGCCGACCTCGGAAGGATGACAGGCTGAGTCAACCCCCCTGGCGTTAATTCAGCGATCAACCGGGATTCGAACCCAGGATCCTAGGATCCCAAGCCGGCACCCTAACCGCTAAGCCAACACCAGGCTAGGCACCAGGCTTCAGTGGAAATCTCAACTCTTTGAATAATATATTCAATTATCAGCCGAGGTCAGAGAAAGCCTCAAATTGTTATTTTGATATTGTGACCTTTGAGTAAATTACCCACATTTGAATTTTAACAATGGTTAGGTACAATGGCATGAACTTGAAATACATGTTTGACACTGCTGAGGTCATTCCTGTATTAGTCGAATGGGGCTGTTTAAAAGGACGTCAAGATTTTGCAAAAATGTTGACAAGTGAAAAAAAAATCGGAATAAAGACAAATAACATACATTTGCAGAATCTTATCCTACTATATTAAATAAAGCAATTCTATGCATGTATGTATGTATGTTTATATGTATGTGTGTGTGTATTTATGCATGTATTATGTATGTATGTGTGTATGTATCATGTATATTGTATATGTATATATATTGTTACGGGTCGCGGACAAGATGTTACTTTGGGCCGAGCGGATGGTCAACCGCGACCGTTACAGGATCCCCGATTGGCCCGACTCCCCCAACGTTGACCAATCGCGCCACAGGTATTCAATCGGGAAACCTCTAAAGCGACCGAAAGAGAAGGAAGAGAGAAGAAGACAGAGTACGGAGGAATAACAGGATTTATTATACACACAAGCAAAAAGAAGGAGCGATCAAAGTTATTTACAAGCAATGGATGGAAGAAGCAGTCACACAGTGAATCGTTAGCTTATCTATGCAGTTTACTTAACCCCAGGACAACGATTAAGACAGACAACGTTCACACTTACACGGGGGAAATTGCAGGCAGGAATGGCGGAGGTGGGTTGCTGGAGAGGGAGGCAGGGTCAGGTCCCTGCAACCGGCAGGGCTGGAGGTAGCAGCTCCCAATTCTTCGCGTTTTTGGCGGGAAAACCCTCGGTCGCGTCGACGCTGCTGATGCTGTGGACGTCACGCGCTGGCTCTGTCACACCTGCTCCTCTCCTTCTGGTGGAGCCGTCTCCCTCCTCTCAGCGCGTCTCTCCAAAGCTTGTTTCATCTCCAAGTACCTCTCCTTTTTGGTTTGGAGCGTCTCTCATCTCTCATCTCACAGCTCACAGCTCATCTCACAGCTCATCTCTCCTCTCATCTGCCGAAGCAGTCCCTTCCAGTCGCTTTTATTACTCGGGTCGGAATCAAGCCGCCGGCTGCGAGGGCACGCCTACCGGGCCGCTCACCGCGGTGCTGGTTGGCTGTTAGGGCTGTCCGATTCCCCCTTTGATCATGACGACGTGCCACGCCTGTGAGTTGGCGGCTCCTACCCCCCTCTTCTCCGAGATTAGCACATGGGCAATGGCGGCTTGCGGGATTGAACACCACTCGCACCGCTTTTGAAAGGAACTTTGGAGAGCGGAGATGATTGGGGAAATTGAAAGGGGCCTACGCTTATTTCGTTTGATACAATGCAGAGTCAATCTAGTGGGAAACATATTTAGCCTACATAGAATAAGGAAATAAGCTATTTAAAAAGATATATCGTGGCCTGTGTGTAAGTTTCATGGAATTAACTAGGGGGACGTCCTTCGACCTTATTTACTCTACGAGGGTCAGTTAAAACACAGCAAACCAGTTCTCACATTCTTTACACTTTCCAAATTCGTTACAATATATATGTATATACAGTCACGTGAAAAGGTAAGTACACCCCATGTAAAGTTTTGACTTTTTCAACAAATTTCAACATACAGCTATTTTTTTATTTTTTATTTTTTTTGTATACAAGATCGAGGCTCGTGAAAGAGCGAACATTAATCACACAGAAAGACAAACAGACACATAAAACAAATAACATCGGGAGCGGTAGACAAGATGGGGAGAGAGGGGGAAGGACACAAACACAACATTTGAGAGCAGGGACCGAGAGACATGGAGACATCGAGAGATCTGTGGGAGGGAGAGGGCTTTGGGGGGGAGGCATGTGAAGGGGGGGAGGCATGTGAAGGGGGGGGGGGTGGGAGAGGTATAAACATATGGACACTGCCAGGATTTCCAGGAAATAAGTTGGAATTTCAAACAAGGTGGATCTGGGGTGAATTAGTGGGGGTAGAAAAGATCAAGGTTATGGATGGGGGAAGATAAGAGATGGTGGTGAACAGCTGTTTTAAAGACCTGGAGGGAGGAGAGGGATTGAAGGGAGTGTGGGAGTTTGTTCCACAGGCGGGAGAAAAGAGGAATGAAAGAGTGAAGGTGAGCAGAGAGCCGAGATTTCGGCAGTTTAACCATCAGAGGGTTGCTGGCAGATCTTGTGCGACCTGTAGGAATATTTGGGGGACAGAGCACAGAGAGAGCTGGGGGAGCAAGGCCGGAGAGGAGTCGGTAGAAGACAGAAAGACCACCTACCTGCCTGCGGTGAGTGAGTGAAAGGCCCTCAGAGATAGCTTCATCGCGGGAGATTCCAATGATTTTGAAAGCTTTGGATTCAACAGCGTGAAGCCGAGCCAGGTGTGAGGCAGGAGCACCAGCCCATAGGGGAGAACAGTATTCCATAGAGCTGCGGATGAAAGCCTTGTATGTGGTGAGGAGCTCAGGTGTGCCGAGGAAGGACTTCGCACGACGGAGGATGCCCAGTCGGCGACTGGCTTTGGAGGCCAGCTTGGAAATGTGGTTTTCCCAAGAAAGATCATGGCAGATAGTGAGACCCAAAAGCTTGAGTGACAGAACTTCTTGGAGAGGATTGTTGAGAAAGTAGATGGGAGGGTTGTCCAGTCGATCTTTTCGGAGAGACATAGTAAGAGAGTGAGATTTGGCAGGATTGAAAGACATGTTCCACTTGTTTGACCAGTCTGTGATTTTGTCCAGGTCTTCAGAGAGTGAGGAGGCTGCAGACTGCCGATCTGAGGGAAGAGGAATGGAGCGGCAGAGAGTGGAGTCATCAGCAAAGAGATAGAGAGGATTTTCCAGAGAGTCAGAGAGATCATTGATAAAGACCAGAAAAAGCACAGGGCCCAGCACACTTCCTTGGGGAACTCCAGCCTGAACAGGAAGGGGAGATGAGAGAAATCCATTCAGGGCCACACGTTGACTACGACCAGAGAGGAAGTCCGCAAGCCATGCATGGAGATTTCCATGGATACCATAGGAGGAGAGTTTGGTGAGCAGAGCTGGGTGCCAGACCGTATCAAAGGCTCTTGATATGTCAAGGGAGACAGCTCTGATTTCCTGTTTGGCATTGAGGACCTCCATCCATTGTTGAGACAGCAGAAGCAGCATGTCCAGAGTAGAGTGACCTGGTCTGAAACCAAATTGATGATCAGAGATCAAGCCATTGGAGAAGAGGAAAGATTTCATATCCGAAGCAATGATGGATTCCATGACTTTGCTGATAATTGGGAGCAGGCTGATTGGTCTGTAGTTGCAAGGATCTGTTTTTGCACCTTTTTTGTGTAAAGCGGTAATGTTAGCTGATTTCCAGGATGCTGGCAGATGACCTTGAGCAAAAGATAGGGTGAAAAGAACAGAGAGAGGGTGAGATAGAGCGGCAGAGCAGGATTTTAGGACCCGTGGGCTGATGCCGTCTGGTCCAGTTGCAGAATCAGAGTCGAGGTTTGACAAAAACTCCTCCACCTTGTCAGGAGAGAAGGACACAGAGTCCAGGAGCAGTTGGGTTCGACTGGGAAAGGAGGGAACAGAGAGAGATGGGTTTGGGACTAAGGATTTCGAGGCAAACACAGAGTTGAGGCATTCGGCTTTGTCACGTGCGATGTCAACTGTGTGGCCATTTGAGGTAAGGGAGGGGATGGAGGGGGAACAAACACCAGAAACGGATTTGACCAGACGCCACCAGGATTTGGAGGAAGGAGACAGGTTTGAGAGTTCATTCTTGAGTGAGGAGAGATAGTGCTTCCTGGCACTCCTGAGGGTAGACAAGGGATTTAGACATTTAGACATTAGATTTGAGGTAGACAATTTGATCTTCATTTCAACAATATTGATAGATAAAGGTGATATAATATAACAAATATCATGAAACATTTACATTTTGTAGTCCATTGTATAATTTAAATAAACATAAATGCAAATTTCACATGTGGAAAAAGTAAGTACACTCTTGGCTCTAATAAGTGGTATTGCCCCCTTTGGCAGAAACAACCTCAAGTAGGCATTTCTTATAACTGTCTACCAGTCTCTGACATCGACTGGGAGAAATTTTTGTCCACTCCTCCATGCAGAATTCGTTCAGCTGTGCGATGTTTGAGGGGTTTCTTCCATGCACAGCTCGTTTCAAATCCCCCCACAACATCTCGATGGGATTTAGATCCAGGCTTTGACTTGGCCATTCCAGAACCCTCCATTTCTTTCTTTTCAGCCATTCCTTGGTGGATTTACTGGTACGTTTAGGGTCATTGTCATGTTGCAAGGTCCACCTTCGGTTGAGCTTCAACTTTCCGACAGATGGCCTCACATTATCCTCAAGCACCCTCTGGTACAATGAAGAATTCATAGTGGATTCTATGATGGTGAGCTGCCGAGGCCCTGATGCAGCAAAGCTGCCCCAAACCATAATATTTCCACCACCATGCTTTAGAGTTGCTATTAGGTTCTTGTGGTCAAATGCTGTCTTTGGTTTTCGCCAAACATGTCTTCTGGTACTGTGGCCAAATAGCTCTACCTTTGACTCATCTGTCCAGAGCACATTGTTCCAGAAGTGCTGGTCTATGCCTAGGTGTTCATTGGCAAACTTTAGTCTTGCCCTGATGTTCTTTCTGGACAGCAAAGGTTTCCTCCTGGCACACCTCCCATGTAGATCAAATTTGTGCAGCCTCTTTCTAATGGTAGACTCGTGCACTTTGACATCAACAGTGGCAAGAGCTACCTGTAGGTCCAGTGATGACATTCTGGGGTTCTTAGAGACTTCATTCAGCATCTTGCGGTCTGCTCTCGGGCTGAACTTGCTGGGGCGGCCTGGCCTGAACAAGTTGGCAGTTGTTTGGAATATTCTCCACTTGTAGATGATCTTCCGGACAGTCGAATGATTGATTTCAAATTGTTGGGAAATCTTTTTAAATCCCTTCCCAGACTCGTAGGCATCTATAACCTTCTTTCTGAAGGCCTCAGTGAGCTCTTTTTGATCTAGGCATGGTGACGCTGCACACTTCAACAACAAAGAGCAAACCAAACTAAATGTCTGAGGTTTAAATAAGACAGGTTCCTCCAAGATCCTCTCTAACGATGTTCTAATCATTTGCACCTGAGCTGGTGCACCTGATTCTTATTTTAGGTATTTGAAGTAGTGATAAATGTAGGGGTGTACTTACTTTTTCCACATGCGAAATTTGCATTTATGATTATTTAAATTGTACAATGGACTACAAAATGTAAATGATTCATGATATTTGTTATGTTATATCACCTTTATTTGTCAATATTGTTGAAATGAAGATCAAATAGCTGTATGTTGAAATATGTTGAAAAAGTCAAAACTTTACATGGGGTGTACTTACTTTTTCACGTGACTGTATATATGTATGTATGTATTTATGTGTGTGTGTGTATTTATGTATGTATCATGTGCAGTGCATTCAGAAAGTATTCAGACCCCTTCACTTTTTTCACATTTTGTTATGTTGCAGCCTTGTGCTGAAATCGTTTAAATTCATTTTTTCCCTCATCAATCTACACTCAATACCCCACAATGACAAAGAGAAAACAAGATTTTAGAAAGTTTTGCAAATTTATCAAAAAGAAAAAAACTGAAATATCACATTCACATAAGTATTCAGACCTTTTGCTATGACACTTGACATTTAGCTCAGGTGCCTCCCATTTCTCTTGATCATCTTTGAGATGTTTGCACACCTTGATTGGAATCCACATGTGGTAAATTCAATTGAGTGGACATGATTTGGAAAGGCACACACCTGTCTATATAAGGTCTCACAGCTGACAATGCACATCAGAGCAAAAACTAAGCCATGAGGTCGTATGAACTGCCTGCAGAGCTCAGAGACAGGATTGTGTCGAGGCACAGATCTGGGGAAGCCTACAAAAAAATTTCTGCTGCATTGAAGGTTCCCAAGAGCACAGTGGCCTCCATTAATTCTTAAATGGAAGAAGTTTGGAACAACCAGGACTCTTCCTTGAGCTGGCCGCCCGGCCAAACTAAGCAATCTGGGGAGAAGGCCCTTGGTAAGAGAGGTGACCAAGAACCGGATGGTCACTCTGGCTGAGCTCCAGAGATCCTGTGTGGAGATGGGAGAAACTTCCAGAAGGACAACCATCACTGCAACACTCCACCGATCTGGGCTTTTGTTTGTCTGTCTGTTTATTTGTCCGCACAGAATAAATATGATGTTCTCTGCAACCGTTGGTCCGATTGACAAGAAATTTTAACCGTAGGTGCAACTCCACCTGTAGAATTTTAAATAATAATTATGACGTCATATGTTACGTGGTTCGGCCGCCATCTTGGAAAACCCGAAAAACTTTGCACCTCTATATCTCCGAAAGCACTGAATAGAAAAAATTGAGACATGGCTCATTGTAAAGAACTCTCCATGTGGAATAACATCTGTTAATGATGATTTCATATGTGCCTCCATTATGATGTCATTTGACAAGTACAAAATTTCATACGATCAAGATAAAATTTATTGAGCATCATGTCGGTATAAATTGGTGGAGGGAAAAAATGATGTCATCGGTCACGTGGTTCGGCCGCCATCTTGGAAAAACCGAAAAAATTTGCACCTCTGTATCTCCGAACGTGCTACATAGAAAAAAATTGAGATGGCTCATTGTAAAGAACTCACCATGTGGAATAACATCTGTTAATGATGATGTCATAGGTGCCTCCATTATGACATCATAATTCGACAAGTACAAAACTTCATCCGATGAAGATGAAATTTATTGACCATAATCTAGGGATAAATTGGTGGAGAAAAAAATAATGATGTTGTCATCGGTCACGTGGTTTGGCCGCCATATTTGTTTTAACACAAAAGCCTTCAAAACCACTGAAAACAAATCCTGGCGAGGGTCTGCAATCTCTTGATTGCTCTTTCTAGTTTTCTTTCTTTTCTCCATGCTCATTGCGGTACACACAGTGACACAAAACAGCAGTATGACTCATTTTCTCCATTCAAACTGGTTGAATGAGTGATTTTTATATTGCAGGGAACTGCAACTCACCACAGGTAAGTTCAATTCCAAAATAATGGAGAATCACCTGCTTGAAATCTAATTATTTCTAACAACTTCTAAAAGGTGCCACTAATATTGTCCTGTCCGTGCCGATAAAGACAGGTCTCGGACGGTTATGTTAATACTTGGTGTTCCGGTTCAATAGTCAGGATCGAGCTTACCTTTCTTAGGCGTTCAGTCAACAATGGCGGTCCTTCTTTATATGTGCTAGGAGTAGTGGAGCGAAGGCTAGCGAAGCTCTTACCTGCACAGCGCGTCCTCGAACCACGATAATCAACTCAAACCGACACGTAATTAAAATTTAACAACAAAAGGGTTTAATAAAATAAATGTCAGGAAACAAGAAAATGCACGGTAAACTAATATTCCTAAATGGAGCGCTCCCACATGGACCCGTATACAACACAAGGGGAAAAATAACAAAGTAATAAATGTGTTTGTTTGTGTTCTCAGATTTGAGCGGCTCTTGAGCCCCGTCGCTCCGAGCGCGGGTACACAAACGCCTTGGTGTGAAGTCCGTGCGTGGGAAACAGGCCTTGGCGCGCAGTTTGTTCACTACAGCCACCGAGCGCAAAGCGAGCAGGCTGTGTTCGTCTTCGTTGTCTGGTCCACACAGCACCGTGGTTTCTCAGCGCACCCAGTCGCCGCACAGCCAGCACCAACGAGCCAGGGAAAGGAAAATGTGGCTGCTCGCACCGATCGCCGGACCAAGAAGAGAAAATGCGTGAATGCGTCCGCCTTCCACGAACACCAGGAACCAAACAGGGATGTGCGGCTGCCCGTTCTGAAACCCCGAACCAAAGAGCGTCTGCGTCTTCAATAGCCAGGACCAAGAAGAGTGTGAAATGCGACTGTCCTTTCTCAACTCGGGACCAAAAAGAAGAATGCGTCTGTTTGCAATGAGAACCCAGCGCAAGAAGAAGGAAAATACCGCGACCCAAGTCTTTTGTTCCCAGGTCTTTTATGTCATCAGACGACGTCCACGCGTGCTCCAATCAGCGAGTCCATCTCCTCACTCTATGATACCGGACCAATCACTACCCCGTGGGGCGGGGCCCCACACCCAGCCTGCTTGGTGTTGTGATATGGCGGGTGGCGGCGCCAGTGGTATGTGAATGTCCTGGTTCCGGTTACTTTTATTTGGTGTTATAATTACGTGCCCATTGCTTGGCGGGTAGTGTGTGTGTGTGTTACATTGTCATAAGGAACAGAGGAGAAATCACAGAGGCAATTCACATACAGGAGATTTCCCCTTAACCCCTCCCTAATTAACATAACCCAACCCCTCGTCATGGGGACAAATATACGACCTTACACGACATCCAGTCTAACGGATTCCGACTTAGGTACAGGTTTCTTCTTCTTCACGACAGTCGGAGAACACTACCTTATACAATCCTACCTGGCCCGAAGGCATTCCATTGCCTACCCCCTCACATATGTAACAATATTGTCCGGGCAATTTTAGGATTTGTGTGGAATAAGCTAAGATTTAGTAATTTTTTTCAGCTTTTTTTGTTTTGTTCCACTGCAAACCAACGGAATACATATATGGATACCAAAATATTTTTTTATTTCAACAATTTTCTGGAAGAAATGGTGCATTATTTGAAAAAAGCACAAGGGTGCCAATATTTTTGGCCACGACTGTACATAGTCGAGGTTCGTCGAGGAGCTAGTTCGAGTACACTGAATGTATCGGGATGCAACAGGACAAGAGGAACAGTAGAGAGAGGGGGGGGGGGGGGGACACCAACAGCAGAGAGAGGGAGGAAACAGCAGAGTTTAACGCTAATATAGAGGCAGACTTGGACAAGCAATGGGTGTGGGGATGAATGGGGGAGGGAGAGTGTAGGACAGGGTGCAAGGGTTGGACAAGATGGATACAGAAGGAAACTCTCAGGATGGAAAATTGGAAATTTAGGAGCAGGAATTTGGGTTGGGGGGTTGGGGGGGAGATGGGAGGTTGAATTGGGGATGATCTGAGATGGTGGTGAACAGCTGCCTTGAAGACCTGTGGGGCATATCATAAAGAGATTCAAGAGAATGTGGAAGTTGGTTCCACAGGTGGGGAAAAGAGGAGCAAATGAATGGAGATGAGCAGTGATTCTGGGTTTAGGTAGTTTCACCAGAAGGGGGTTGATGATGCACCTTATGTGCCCTGCAGAAACCTGGGGAGGGGGAGGGGGGACAAAGCACAGAAAGAGCAGAGGGTGCAAAACCAGAAAAGAGGCAGCAGAAGACAGAGAACACGAACCTGTCTGCGATGGCGAAGTGATAGGCCCATGGACCCCGCTACATCGTTGGAGATTCCAATAATCTTAAAGGCCTTGGTTTCCATGGCATCAAGCTGAGCAGGGGAGCCAGCTCAAGGGGAGAGCAATACTCCATCAAGGTGGGGATGAAAGCCTTGCAGGTGGGCTTCAGGTGTGCCAAAGAGGGACTTTGTATGACAGAGGATGCCCAGTCGGCAGCTGGCTTTGGAGGCTAACTTTGAAATGTGTTTCGCCCATGCATGATCATGTCTGATAGTGTTGCACAGGATTTTTAATGAATGAACTTCCCCAAGAGGATTGTCAAGAAAGTAGATGGGGGCGGGGGTGAGCGGGGGGGGGGGGGGGCGGGGTTGCCAAACGGTCCTTTCTAAGAGAGATGTTGAGAGTGAGATATTCGTCAGGACTGAAAGACATATTCCAAGTGTTTGACCAGCTTGCGATTTTTTTCAAGGTCTGAAGCGAGGGAAGAGGCTGCAGCCTGCCTGTCTGAAGGATGACGCATGTCACAGCAAAGGCTGGAGTCAAAAGCAAATAGATAAAAGTAATTTTCCAGATAATTTGTAGAATTTGTTTTTCACTTGGAAGTTGTGGGTTACGATGTGTAAATAAATTAAGGTGTAAAAAGTCCAATTTTATGCAATTTAATTCCAGGCTACAAGGCAACATGGTATGAAATCGCATCGTAACTGGTATATAACCGAAAGGTTTTCAGAGTCATAAGTGTATGCAGGACTCACTGCGTTGCCCTGATGAGCCCCAAAAGGGCGAAACCAGGTCGGTAACTGTGGGTTTTACATACACTTATGACAGTATCTGAACTAAGATCAAAATTCTGCTCTGTCGGAGGGTTCTCTTGAGAGCTTGACAGGCAGAGCGTATGTACATGGCAGTGACGTAATTACGTGCGCTCATTGAAAGCTGGAGAACTGAAGATATATATATATATATATATATATATATATATATATATATATATATATATATATATATATATATATATATATATATATATATATATATATATATATATATATATATATATATACAGTATATATATATATATATATATATATATATATATATATATATATATATATATATATATATATATATATATATATATATATATATATATATATATATGTACATTTGTGCATGCATTTGTACATGCATGGTATATATATATACAGACTTGGCATTTAATATGGAATATTTTTTTTGTGGGGGTGAACTTACTTTTCAAGATGTCTTAGAACCAAAAGTTCATTGGAAATATGTTGAAATTATTCTAGATTTTGTTAATGTAACCTTTAAAAGAAACAAAAACCACATTTGACATTTCGAAACAAATAAATTGATCCTTGAAAGTGATGTAAACTGATATCAAACTCAATTCATGGACAGTACTGTGTTAAACTTCTGTACGTTTTCCAGAAGTATCTCTTTATTTTGCACATTAGCCAAAAAAATTTTGAACAAAAACAAAAGTTAAATTACGACTGGGATTTTGGACAGTAAAATTACAGTTCAGTACTTCGTGTAACCCCCACGTGCATTCAGGAGAGCACGTACATGTTGAGGCATGCTGTTCACGAGATTTGCCAAGGTTTGGACAGGAATCGCTTGCCATGCAGTGACAATAGCCTGCTGCAATTCACGCACAGAGGTCGGCTGCTGGTCCAAGTAGTCGATTTGACTCGTTAATTCTGCCCACGAGTTCTCTATCGGATTCATATCCGGGGACATGGCAGGCCACTCCATATGCTCTACACCATGGTCAGCAAGAAAGTGTTGGATCATGCGAGCACGATGAGGCCGTGCATTGTCATCTTGGAAGACAAAGTTTCCTCGAAAGGCTGCACGAGCAAATGGAAGCAATGTTTCTTCCAGAATGGCCCTGTACTTGAACTGGTTCAGGTTTCCATTCAGAACAACCAGGTCAGTTTTGCCCCCTGCATGAAAAGCAGCCCAAACGGTCACCCCACCACCTCCAGCTTGGACTCTTGGCACTATACAATCTTTGTTGTAGGCTTCATGCACTTGTCTGCACACTTGGACGCGGCCATCTTGACAATAGACCAGAAATCTGGACTCGTCACTGAAGATTACGTGATTCCAGTGTCCTGGCTGCCATTGACGGTGCTATCTGGCCCACTGCAATCGGCGCTGGTGGTGTTGTCTGGTCAGGCATGGCTTTCTCAGGGGACGCCTGGCAATATAGCCTGCTTGAACCAGTCGTTGGTTGACTAGACTTCTGGATACAGGCACATTTGTCAGTTGCTGCCACTCAGCCTTAAGCCGATTAGCTGACTTGGTATGGCCATTGTGGACTAACCGGTGCAGCTGGCGATCATCTCTCCTTGTGGTTCTGCGGGAACGTCCTGGCCTCGGTATTGGAGTAGGGACACCCCTCTGAGCATTTCGTTTCAGGATCTTTGACACCTGACCTTGAGTGATGCCATACTGCCGAGCAATAGCACGCTGTTTCATGCCGTAATTTCGTAAAGCCACCACTAAATGACAAACAGCATTGTCGAGTTGACGGACCATCTCCAGAGGAAGCGGCAATAACTTTTGGAGATGTGCAGCAGTTGTTTTCCACTGATACAGAACGCAACAACCCTTGTATACCCGACTGTGAAGCCAATCATCAAATGCACCTGTCCATACATTTTGCCACGCCACCTGAGATATAATCCTGTTGTTGACTTCTTGCTGCGACAGACAATCAGTGACATGGTTCTTTTAACAAAGAAATCACCAAAGTGTGAAAGAAACTCACCAGATTGATATACTGAGTTAAGAAAGTAAACCCGTCAAGAAAAAAAAAAATTCCATATTAAATGCCAAGTCTGTATATATATATATATATATATATTGTTATGGATACGGAGTACGGCTCTTCCCCCTTAGCAAGGGGTGGTTAGTCCCTTGTCTTGTTAAGCTGACCGTCTCCGCTCCTGGCACTTGTAACGCTATCCCGCAGGATGGAACGGATCAGGGTTATGGGTCCAGGGTTTATCCCGAATACCTTTATCCGTCCCTCCGCAGACTAGGGAGACAAGTACCACTCGAACCCCGGTTTTAGATGGTCTAGTTGCCGAGCGGTTTTTAGCAACCCGAAGTTCGAGTCATTAGCCTTCACTAAACCCGATCCTGAACGTTGGCCGAATTGTGCCACGTACACCCAATATTGAAACCACTAAAGCGACCGAACGAGAATGAAGAAGAAAGAAGGAGAAGAACGGAGGAATAACAGGATTTATTATTTACACACAACTAAGCAAAAAGAGCAGTCAAGGTTATATACAGGGAAATGGAAAAAGCAGGACACACAGTGCAATATTTAGCTTACCTACAAACAGTCTTACTTAGAAACCCAAGGACAAAACAAACAAAGACAGACTCACATGAATGGGGAATTGCAGGGTGGATCGGCTGGAGGGAGAAGGTTCAGCTCGGGCTGGAGCACGGTTGGGCCGGCCGCCGTTCCTTCGCGGTCACCTCGGCACCGTCGTCAGACGCCCACGCTGCGGTCACCTCGGCACTGTCGTCAGACGCCCACGCTGCGGTTGCGTCCGCTGCCGCGGTTCCCAAAGCTGCACTGGTTCACACCGCTGAGGTTCGAGCTCCCCTGCTTCAAGCTGTTGTTGCTGCTGCGGCGTGTGCTCTTTCAGGGTTCTCTCCCTTCTCTCCCTCTCTCCAGCTTGGTTTTCGCAGCCCTCTCGTTCAAGCTCTCTCTCTAAGCTCTCTCTCTAAGCTCTCTCTCGCGAGGCGTCCCGCGGCGGTCTTTATAGGCCACACCCTCAAACCTTTTCGAACCTCCCCCAAGCGTTCTCTCTCCGTCCTCTCAAGCCAAACCCCTCGTTCTTGGTTGGTGGATTGGTGCCGCTCACTCCTCCTTCCGATCACGAGGGCGGAGACACGCCTTTCTTCTCCGAGGCTTAACCATGTGGCTAATGGAGTCAAATGCAGCAAAGTGGCGTAAGGGAGGCAAAATGCAGCAAAGTGGCGTAAGGGAGTTAAAATGCAGCAAAGTGGCGTAAGGGAGTTAAAATGCAGCAAAGTGGCGTAAGGGAGTTAAAATGCAGCAAAGTGGCGAAAGCTGGCACTTTGAAGATACCATGTCAGAGGGATCTACCTTATTTAATTCGGTGCAATGAAGTGTCAATTTAATGGGAAACAGAGCCTTCAACTACATAGATTAGGGACATAACTACCGAGGGAATTTATGATTGGCTACGTGTTGCGGTGGCCTAACTACGGATGACCTTTGACCTTTCTTTACACGACGGAGGGTGATATTTACAACAAGCTTTACCTCAAATTACACACACCATTCCCAAATCCGTTACAATATATATATATATATATATATATATATATATATATATTGTTGTGGATTTGAGAATTGTGTTTTTTTTGTGTGAAAATATCACCCTCCGTAGTGTAAAGGTCAAAAGGTCGTCCTCGTAGTTACTCCATCGCATCACGTAGCAAACCATAGATCTCCCTGTTCAGTAGTTATCTCCTTATTATGTGTATTAGTTTAAGGCTCTGTTCCCACTAGTTGACACTGCATTGCACCGAATTGACATAAGATAGATCCCTCCAACGCCCCCATGGCATCTTCGAAGTGGCAGTAACTTTGGGTGGGGTTATTGGCACCACCTTCACCCCAAACTCCATTACGCACGCGGTCAAGTTGGGGAAGAAAGGCGTGTCTCCGCCGATCGTCATCAAAGGTGGAGCAAAAGAGCCCGTGCCAGCCAACCGGCACTGCAGTGAGCAGCCCGGTAGGCGTGCCCTGGTAGCCCGCGGCTTGATCTCGGGGAGGGCAATAAAAAGGGCGACGGAGGGACTGCTTGAGGAGATGAGTGAGGAGGACGCACTGAGCAGTTCAGTTGAGGAGGAGCTGAGAGTTGAGTGGACCGCAGTTCAGTTGGAGTTCAGTTGAGGAGGAGCTGAGAGCTCAGTGGACCGCAGTGCCGTTGGAGTTCGGCTGAGGAGAAGTTGAGCTTTGACACGTAGTTTCGACCCGCCGCTGCGAAGCAACGCCACCGTGCGACCCAGATTGCGGAGGGTCGGCGGCCGCTCACCTCGAGCCTTGCCGTTTACACGGACCGGACCCGCATCCTCCCCGCCTTGTGATCCCGCCTCGTCCGTCCAGCCATCCCTCTGGTCCGAGCTGAACCTTCTTCCCTTTCCAGCCATTCGTGCCTGCCTTCATTTCCCATTCGTGTGAGTCTGTCTTTGTTTGTTCTGTCCTGGGTTTTTAAGTAAGACTGCCATAGGTAAGCTAGCGTTGCACTGTGTCCTTCTGGTCCGTCCCTCTTTCTGTAATTATTTTCTTATTCTTCCTTCTTCCTTGGTTTCTTTGATTGTGTAAATAGTAATTAGTAAATAAATCATATTTGTATTTCCCACCTTTGTTCTGCTTCTTCTTCACATTCGGTCGTTTTAGTGATTTCCCCATTGAAAACCTGTGGCGCGATTTTGGCCAACGTTCAAGAATCGGGTCTAGTCCTTGTTAATAGTTCGTGCCGCGGTTGCTAAAACCGCTCGGCAATTAACATCTGTCCGCGGTACGAACGGGGCTGCGCACCTGCCTTTCCGGAGGTAGCTGTGCAGCGTCAGGAGCGGAGATGGCCAGTGAAAATAGAAGGGGGGATTAACCCCCCCCCTAAGGGGAGTGCCGTACTCCGTTTCCGTAACAATATATATATATATAATTATTTACTAATAACAAACATTACTAATACATTACTAATAATGGTATGATTACATGGTATGGATTACATATAATAATGGTATGGAGAACCAGATTACAGATACCATTATTAGTAACTCCCAACCGCAACCAGGTCGACTCCATATGATGAGTGGATACCAGAGATAACGTCACCGCGTGGCAGGCGGTGCGTATCGCTCCCAGCAAGGTGCAGCAGCAGCTGTATGGGACACCTTGCTGGCGGTTCTCCACTGATGATATGAAGGTCGCATAGTGACTGATATAAAAACCGAAAGGGTCACAGAGTTACAAGTGTATGGAAAGCCTCACTGCGTTGCCCTGATGAAGCCCCAACAAGGGCGAAACCAGGTCGGTAACTGTGAGTTTTGCATGCACTTGTGACAGTATCTGAATTTATAATCCATAATGACGCACTGCTGGATGGTTCCTCTGGAGCTTTGCAGGCAAGGCGGACGTGCATGGCGATGACGTCATGTTGTCCGCTCATTAGGTTGGAGAACCAGATTACAGATACCATATATATATATATATATATATATATATATATATATATATATATATATATATATATATATATATATAAAAAAAAAAAAAATATATATATATATATATATATATATATATATATATATATGTACATTTGTGCATGCATAACTGCCCTCAAAAAACAGCTGTGCAGGATGTAGATGGAAGGTAATGCTCATAGACGCATGTGAAAGGTTAATTGTAAACCCTTGATATTGTATTCAAAGTGGCCTTTGATCAAAAGTTGGCCTTATTTGCTGTTGTATTCAGAGAGACGCCACTAACACAAACAGGAATGTCTTATTTGTTGAGGATTCCCATGAAATGACTTGCTGTTGGTTAAATAATGCTGCAGGACATTTCATGTACAGGCATGAGTGTGATGTGCTAAGACTACCAGGAATGTATGTTATTTAAAATGCAATATGCCCTGCTCTCGTTGCACTGATGCATTGGGGGTATTTGGAGTCAAATCTACATTTGTGTTGCATACCCTCCGAAAATGAGAGCAAGTGCAAGGTGATGGGGAGTGAGGATGTGGATGCGAAAGGTTATATTGTTGTGTGTTCTGTGTGTAAAATGTGCAATACCAACGTTGGCCCAACCAAAATGTGCAAGATATTTTGGACAAACTCTGAGTAATGTGATATTCAAAAAATAAAATAAGCGTACTATATTCACTTTAAAATGTTTATAATTGTGATTTACAATGAAAATTTTCTAAACTTTGCTGAAAGTGTTGTTACTCTTGTTGTAAAACAAGCTTCTTTAAATTTTGTCAAATCATTTTTTTAATGCAAGGCCATAATCTTAATGATTCGTCATCATAGTTTGTATTCCATCAAGTCAGGTGCAGACACTTCAATTCCTAAGGCTCCCGCCTTCCCTCCCCCTCTCCACTTCCCTACCCCTCTCCACTTCCCTCCCCCTCTCCACTACCCTCCTCCTCTCCTTCCCTCCCTTCCTCTTCCTTCACCACAGATCCCCCCTCTCCCCCGCAATCCTCCCTCCCCCTCACCCCTTGCTTCCCCTCTCCTCTTTCTCCCCACCTCTTCATATTCCCAGCAGCAAGCGACTCTGCGTTGCCTGGCAACACGGGTACTTTTGCTAGTATGTGTGGTATATGTATAAACATATATATATATATATATCCATATATATAATTGGTATCTGTAATCTGGTTCTCCAACCTAATGAGCGAACGTCATGACGTCATCGCCGTGCATGTCAGGAGGGAAGTTGTTAGCGGGGAGGGGGGGAGGGGGGGGGAGGGGAAGAGGAGGGTTTCCTCCTCCACTCTATGCATGCAGCCGGAATAACGTTTCTTGTATTAACTATCACGATGAGCCAAACTGCTTCAGAAATTAAATTACACTCATTAGTTACCTGCCAAACAATGTTCAAGGAAATTCCCCCCAAAGTAGAATACAATGTATATATATATATATATATTGTTACGGTCCGCGGTTAAGGATGTTATGTTTGCCGAGCGGAGGCCCCGCGACCTAACAGTTTCCCCGATTCACCCAAACGTTGGCCGTATCGCGCCACAGATATTCAATGTGGGAAAACTAAAGCGACCGAAGGTAAAGAGGAAGAAGAAGACGTACAGAAGAGTAACGGGATTTATTATTTACACACACAAGCAAAAAGGAGCAGTCACGGTTATGTACAGGGACATGAAAAAGCAGGTGACACAGTGAAAATTACTAGCTTATACAGACTTAATTGACTACCCAGGACAGAACAAACAGAACAAACTCACGTACACGAATGGGGAACTTGTAGGCAGGAATGGCTGGAAGGAGAGGAAAGTCCAATGGGTCCGGCAGCACGATCGGCTCGTTGGGCAGCCGTCGTTCCTTCGCGGCCCTGCTCAAACCCGCCGTCCAGGCCCCAAGCGGCTGTCGAGTGTTGTTGCTGCTGTGGACGCTGCTGCTGGCGAGCAAGGCGACGAATAGCAGGCTCTGTGCTTCCCTGGATGATCTCTTCTCTTGGACCTCACAACCCAGCTCTGCCTTGGACCCTTTCAACTCAGCTCTCCTCTGACGACCCAGCTCTTTCCTTTGCACTTCACCACGCAGCTCAGCTCAGCTGTTGGACCTCACAACTCAGCTCTTGTCATAGCTCATCTGCTTGGGGAACGTCCCGCGGCGGGTTATATAGGCCCCGCCCCTCAACCTTCGCGAACCTCCTTGATGTTTCTCTCCACACCCTCTCCAAGTCCAACCCCTTGTTCGTGGTTGGTTGAGTGGGGCTGACTCACTCCTCCCCTCTATGACGAGGTGGGGACCCGCCTTTCTTCCCCAACCCTGCCTCGTGGTCAATGGCGGCAATTGTTGGTTGGCAATGCGAATGGCAATTGACGAAAGGGGAAATGGAGGTTTTTGGGAATGGGAATGAAGGGAATCTATCTTTTTCACTTGGTGCAATGGAGTGTCATGTTAATGGAAGACAAGGCCTTACCCTAAAACACATAATAAAGATATAAACTACTGAACAAGGGTGTTATCGTGTCCTTCAATGTGTGCTTTATGGAATTAACTACCGGGACGCCCTTTTAACCTTTACACAACACTGGAGGCAGGAGGGGCCAGAATCAAACGATGTTACACAGCAATTTACCACAATACAACACAATAAAAAAAATACAATCCTCATATCCGCAACAATATATACTAGCAGAAGTACCCGGCATTGCCGGGCGGGGGAGGGGAGGGGAGGGGAACGGGGGGAGAGCGAGCCCCTTGGTAAAGCGAGCGATTTTTTTTTTCATAGCGTCATAGCGATTTTTTTTTTCATAGCGTCATAGCGTTCATAGCATTCATATCGTTCATAGCGTCATAGCGTTTCATAGCGTCATCGCGTTCATAGCGTCATAGCGATTTTTTTTTTCATAGCGTCATAGCGTTCATAGCGTTCATAGCGTCATAGCGTCATCACGTGATCGCTCTGAGCGAATCAGCGCCCACCTGCTCTGATTCCGTTGATTCCATGCGCTGAAATGCGCTGAGGTAAATATGAATAAAAAATATGGATCGTCAAATATTTTGAGTTTGGCCATGTTCGTCCCAGGCGCAATGGCCATGTCTATGCCAAATATCAAGCACGTAAGCCTCTCCATTTAGGAGTCTATCGGTAACATTACACACACACACACACACACACACACACACACACACACACACACACACACACACACACACACACACACACACACACACTGTGTTTTATATATATATATATATATATATATATATATATATATATATATATATAGATAGATAGATAGATAGATAGATATATTTTTTTTTCTCTATATATATATATAACTGTGAGAAATAGTAGAAACTCCACAGTACGAGCAGGGCGTCTCATTTGCATTAAATCAGACGCGGACGTAGCTTCAAGACGTCGATCTTGTTCCGTTGAACTTGGGGACGACTAAGAAGAAGACCTTTGTTGTTCGAAAGCTTGTCGAAAATTTAAGATCGACGTACTGAAGCTACGTCCGCGTCTGATTTAATCTCCCGATTATATATATATATATATGTATTGTTGCGGTTTTAGAACCCACACTTTCTTGTAAATATCCCATCATTAAAAGGTTAAAGGTTGCACCCCATAGTTAGGCCACAAGCAACACGTGGGCCACCATAGGACTTCAGTTATTTCATTAGTATGTGTATAGGTAAGGCCGTGTTTCCAATAGGTGAAATCTGCATTGTGTCAATCAAATAAGGAGTAGGCCCCATTCTGTTCATTTTGCAAGCCTCCCTCTCCAAGCGACGGCATTACGCGCCCTCCAGTCTGCCCTATGGCTCTCCCAATTTGTTACGCGCCTTTGTTAGCAGCAGCTGCCTTAGCGCTCGCTCAACGCTGCCATAAGCCATGCGGTGAGGCCCGGAAAAAGGCGGCGGAACGCCAAGAAGAAGGTGTGGCCACGTCATCCAGCTGTCAATGGTGGGGCCGGTAAGCCTTAACCAGCCAACCAGGGCTGAAGTGACATCACCGAAAGGCGTGGCTTTGGGGCCCGCGGAGTGATCGCTTGTTGAGTCATAAAAGCGAACGCAAAGCCCTTTCAGAGGACTTGCTAGCGAGCACATTTACCAACAGGACTTACTTACCAGAGCGCGCATGAACTTACTGATCGGGAGAGCGCACCTTTGTAAAGACTTACCGCGTGAGAGAGCTCACCTTGACTGACTTGCTGGGAGAACGCGCTTTGCATTGACGGGACTGGGCTGATGCAGTGGCGCTTATGAAAAAAGGACCTTATCAAAGGAGTACATTGGAGAGGGGGTGTTTGGCGCATTTGTATAGTGCACATATTAATTATGCAGCGTACCAGGTTCCCCCCGTTATATAAATTGTCCGGTCGCGTTCCACTACACGCGGAGAGCTGCTGCCGTTTTCCATCTGCTGCATGGGCCGAGTCGGGGACCGGACGAGGTGGACGCCATCGCCGGACCCTCTACCTGTTCCACCCTACCATCTACAATCCCCGTGTGAGTGTGTATGTTTGTCCTGGGTATTAAGAATAAGACTGTCTAAGGCTGCCCTGTGTAACTGCTTCTTCCTCTTCCTATCCTGTACATTCCTTTCGTTTCCTCTTCTCCCTCTTGTACATTTGTTAATAAATTGCCCTGTTCTTTCTTGGTTTCCTCTTATCCGATCGCATCCGTCTTTTCTCTCATTGGGTAAACGTGGCACGATTAGAAACCGCTCAGAATCGGGTTTAGTCATTTGTTAATAGCTCGGAACGCGGATTGATATCCGCTCGGCATTTTCCATCATATCCGTGGTTCGAGCGGGAGTTATTCCCGCGTTTCCGGCCGGCGTTAGTAATTAGGTTGTAGTGAACCCCTCGGCCTAACAAACCCTACCTAACGCCATGCCGGGAAGGACGATATAACGTCCAGGACTCAGCGTCGGCCAGATAAAAGGACAAAGGGATTAACCCCCCCACCCTCCCTTGATAAGGGGAGAACCAACGCCCGAGATATACATACACAATATATACGCAACAATAAGTGGATATACGCAACAATATATACATACACATATGTGGTGCACACTAACCCTAATCACAGTGGCACATGACTGTGATTGCAAAAATCCTGACAAAGCAGTCGGTTTAGCCATGAACAGTGTGCAGCCTTTTCTTCTTTCTTTCTGTCCCTTGTAAAAACAGTATGACAGGCAGGACTTCTCTGAACGGTGTGGGTGATGAAGGAATTCATTGAATTTATTTCTGCCACTGCACTCCAACTGATTGCTCATTTGCAGGCCACCAGATGAGCATTACAGCAATCAAATTGAATACGTCAAGCTCACAAACATAGCTTGGTCTTCCATAGGAGCTTATATTTTGAAAAATGAATAAATAAGTAAGTATACTGAACAGCAATAGAAACGTCACTTCATAAAAGTAATTCCTGACCATTTCCCATAGAAATATCAATGCATTTCGTTTAGATATCTCGTTATTTACATTAGTCTATCTAAATTTAATCCTAACTACCGACAGTGGTGCACACGTGGATAAAAACAGGTCACCAAAACGCGGGCAAAAAAATGACCATGGTACAAAGTCGTGCATGATTCCCATGGAAATCAAAATGCACGTGCGTCTCCTTGTGACTTTCCCGATAAAAGGCACCCCAAAACGTTTGTTCGTCATTCGTGTTTCGATGCCAGCGCCATGCCCAGACTTACGAGGATTCAGAGAGACCAGGCTATTGGAAGATTGCATGCTGGACAGACTGCACAAATCGTTGCCAATGCTTTGCATGTCAACGTGAGAACCATCTACAGGTTACAGGAACGACACCAGGCCACCAACAGCACCGATGACCGCCCATGCAGTGGCAGACCGAGGGTAACAACGCCACGACAGGATCGACAGATTGTGCGTCATCAGTCATCACATCCAAGATCGATTTACCAGGGCTACAGAAACTGCAAGACAAACAGTTGGAACCCACCAGAGACACATTAGTGGTGATACAGTCCGTCGACGTTTGAAGAACAGGGATGTCCGTTGTCACAGGCCGTATCGTGGCCCCATTCTTACAGTTCGACACTGCCGTGACCGACTACAGTGGGCCACACAGCATCAAAATTGGCGTTACCAGCAGTGGAGAACCGTTCTTTTCTCAGACGAAAGCTGATACTGTGTTTCCACGGCAGATGGCAGAGTGAGAGTTTGGCGTAGACGTGGGGAACACTACTCAGATGACTGTGTGATGGAAAGAGACTCATGGGGTGGTCCAAACATCATGGTATGGGATGCTATTGCTCTCAATCACAAAGTCGGTCCTGTGGTGTTCCAGAATATTGGTCCAGGAAGAGGCAATGGTGTCACAGCTGCTCGCTACATCGATCAAGTCCTCAGACCTCACGTTGTGTCACATTTTGGACGTCACGGAAATCATGTCTTCCAGCAGGACAACGCCCGTGCCCACACTGCCAGAGCAACAAGGGACTTCCTGCAACAGAATGGCATCCAAACCATGCACTGGCCTGCGCTCAGCCCCAATTTAAACCCGATAGAGCACTTGTGGGACGAGGTTCAAAGAAGACTGAATGACGTTCGACCAAGGCCGACAACTGCAGCTCAACTCAGTCAGGCGTTTCTCAGAGTGTGGGCCCAAGTGACAAATGCCTTCGTCAACCGATTAATCCACTCCATGTACAGACGATGTATGGCTGTCATCAACGCTCACGGGGGTCACACAAGATACTGATTTTGACCTCCCTTGTTCTCACCTGGTCTTGTGTTTTTCTTATTCAGAACATTTCACATTGTTGTTTGAACTGTGGTGACCATACCTGTAATGTTTCATGTTGATCCGAAATCTCAATTCGTGTTGATCATGACTTGAAAATAAAGACTCCAAAATATTGATTCTGACTGACGTTTCTTTTGCTGTTCAGTATATAAATAAATAAACCAACTCACAAAGCCACCCTTTGGTGGAGCTTCAAGACAAGCCACCCTTTGGTGGAGTTTAAAGTAATTATGGTTCATAATCGAGTAAACATTCGTGCTTTGACAAAACAACTACTTATTTATCCCAGTCGTTACCGTGCATGGCTTTCCATTCATACGCAACAATGTAGCTTATGTAACCTTCCTGCACGAATGCGTCCTGTAGTTTTATATTTATTATCAAGGTCTGAAGGATTATGCGGCACCGTCTACCTGCTTACAGGTATCCGATTTTCTGGTGTCTTCAATGGGTGTTTTCATTCGATTCAAATGTGGCCATTTGTCGGTATATGATCAGGGTTGCTTATGAATTGCTGCCCTTATAGTTATACGTTACAGTATTTGGAGTTAAATTACGAATGTTTTCTTTAATTGTTTTGTCCATATGAGTCTCCATGACGATGTAAAATTAAGTGAAACTTGCAAAAAAAAAGATTTTTTTTTTACATAACATGTAGTTCTTGCTGTTTGTGTGCTCCTTTCATGTACTTTTATATACTTTTCTATAGCTTCGAGAAGTATTACTACATATAATTTTCTGTGCTCCTTCTCTCTCTTTATAAAGGCTTACTGCTATTGTAGAATAATAAATGTTACTGTTTCAACTACTACGTTAAGCTCCATTCCCGAATCTTTTTTTTTTCAATGTCAGAAAGAGAGCTTTTAAAACACGCATCTGTAAGATTAAATGGATACAAATTTTTGTTCCAAGTACATTTATTATTTGCTTTCTAGCCAAGTGAATTGATGATATTCTTCTCCAAGGATACCATCTGTATAATAATAGCGTAAGGACTCGATTTTGTTATCCCTTTTATGCCGCACCCAGTTACCCGATGCCCACGGCACCAATGGATTTACGATTTACGAACCGCGCTCTTTGTTTATCACATACAGCCATACTCGAAAAATCTGAATTAGCCGATGTTGGGGCCCAAAAGCATCCGATTAACTGCCGATACGACGCCATCTTATGACGCCATCGTATTGGCGTCTGCTGGGCGAAGGCGAAGCAAGCCGTCCGCTGAGTGGACAATCCAGAGCATGCATTTGTGCCGGTGTCGGCGATCGTTGTTCATCTATGCACTCTTCATTCTCATCTTTCTTCCTAACTCTTACTCGGACAAGCAAATCCCCTATGCCATCCATAATGGTACACTCTATCCATACACCACATCCTCCCTTCCGTGGATGTTCCACGGGTTTGGGCTAGTTATTATTATTCTAGAACAACAGGAACTGCTAAAGCTCGGTCGTGCTGCTTCTTGCTTCTTTTTCTTCTTCCTCTTCTTCAAATGACACACTCGTCTCCTTTTTGTAATAGAACATTAAGCAAAATACAAGTGTCCACATCTCCATGGCTTTGAAACTACCTTTTTAATGAATGGTTTAAAGAAAATGAGGCTCCTAGGGAATTTGCATTTTCAATTTGAGGAAATCCAGAACCTGCTCATATAAATGACGAGACTTTAATCCAATTCCACCGGGCCGTTGTAAGGGAATTGGTTTCCGATACAGTATGGAATATTTAGGGAGTTTGCTAGGAATGTCCGTTGACAGCATAATGGCAGGGACCCACAGAAATGTAGTATAATGTAAAATGTGACTTCAAGACCTCTATCCCCACCACCCACTCCAACTCTCTGCCCTCCACTTCCCCTTTCCTCTTCAAGTCCTTAACCCCCCGTCCCCCCACCCTCCCACTGCCCTAAAGCTTCAACTCCCTGTTTCCCAATTCTGTCCCTTCTCTACCCCCACCCTACCCCACCCACTTCAAGTCTGTCTTCCCCTCCCCCTTTCCCAGGGATTATCCTGGAGGATTTTAGCAATGGGAGAAAATCTCCCTGTGTACAAAACAATGAGATTTTTTCCAAACACGATGGGATTATACAAAATTGTTTTGAGGTAAAATTTTACTCGTGCTCGTCAAATCTCATTATTCTCGGGGTATTAATTAAAAATCAATATGGTCAAGAAAACAAAGACTTGTGTGTTTCTTTCTGTATTCAAATAGACTATCTCACTCCCTGTGGCTTTTATTGCGTAAATGATGAACCATGCCACAGATAAGTTTAACACATAAGTTGCCATGAATTAGCACATTTGATCACATTTAAATATGCCACTTCCTGTTGCCGAGGTGATATGCAGATCCGTCAAAAATAGAGTGGGGGGCGTCATAGTTTTAGGATCCAAAACTCTGGCTGTTACACACAGCTTGTGATGTACAGCAATGTCTGTACTCTCGTCCGTCATAATTGTAATGGCAGGTGACTTGTGGAGCTTCTCGCTGACGGATTTGTCAATTGTTGTGGAAATAGCATCCAGAAAACCACAGGCTGAGTTTGCCGCAATCGCTCGTTGGTGATCAGATGACGATATATGTCGGGTTATTGTAGTCGATTTGAAATTATTTGTACCTTGACTTAGACTGTTGACTAACTTCTCCGATCTACACAGTGAACAATACATTTTGTTCTGATCGGCATCATATCTCAGCGAGTCTCCGAATTTAAGGACCCACCTGTCTTGAAACGTTATTAAAGTTTTGCCGGAAGTAGTTGTCTGCACTGTGGCGGCCCTGGCCACCGTCCCGCTTTCGCCCTGCACACGGTCACTAGCTGGATCATCCTGGTCGTCCTCGGTGTTAGAACTACTGCCGGTAACTATAAAGAATCGTTTTATACTTTGCCCATCAGGCTGTGGTTGCGGAGGTCTCTTTTTCGGCGACATTTTCGGAAAAAGCGTAATCCAGAAACTACTGCAGACAGCGAACACGTGGCTGCCGAAAAGCCGTCGTTTAATGCCGCAAAACATTGTCACGGCTACCGTAAAGCGTGAAAGCGAAATTAAAATGGCTACGGTCAGTTTACAGTTTAAAATAGCTTCGTCTTTGACAACTTCCAGACCTGACAAAAGCAGTAGTAAGTACACGAATTGAGATTGTTTCGCCTAAAAACTGTACCGCGACAACTGGCTCTATGCGATTTTTTATCGCTCTGGCCAAAATTGAATGCGATATTTTCCAACTTTATGCGAGAATATCGCGGAATCGCGGCCAAAGTCAACCCCTGCTTTCCTATTCAAGTGCACGACACTTTCCCCCCCTACCCCCCCCCCCTCAACTCCATGTCCACATAATACTCACCAACTGAATAAGACTCCTAAGGTTTCTCAGTGAAGTAAATCGATGAAAAGGAAATTATTTGTAGGACGGAATTGACTGAATAATTTGTGGTTATATTATTTTAAGGTGAGAGAAAATGAAGTGTAACACAGGATTCAGACCTCAGCACAACATGAGAGTGTGGTCCTGTCGTCCTTTATTCCAGCTTCAAACACACAAACAAACCTACGTGATCCAAAAATACCAACGTTAAATACCAACGTTCTCTTCACACCCCAACTTCCTGCTGCCTTCAACGTATCTCCCACAACTCCCGTCGGCCCTCCTGCTTTTCTACTCTTCATTGCTTTTATGGCTTCCTCAACTTCCTTCTCAGTTATCTTCTCTGCCGGTCCTAAAACTGGGTTACTCTCTATGTTGCCATCCCATTCATTCTCTGCATTCAACAGCATTTCCATATATCTTTTCCATCTTCCTTTCATTCCATCTGGGTCGACAACGATTTGTCCCACTTCATCCTTCAAGCAACTCACCCCCATCACATCACACCTCTCTTTCACTATACACACAAACATACATACACAAACAAAACACACACACAAACAAACACACACACAAAAAACACACAGAAACAAACACACAAACATACATACACAAACAAAACACACGTAAAAACACAAGCACAAACACACACAAAGAGCACACACAAACACACAAAAACACGCATACACAAAAACACACACAAAACACACATACACACACAGAAGCACACTCACAAATACACACACACAGACACAAAACACATGCACACATACATTAGCACACACACACAAAAGCACATCCAAAAACTCACAATCTCACAAAAAAACACAAACAAACTTTCTTCTTTATGTATTAGATAGATAGGTATAGATTATTTTTGCATTCACAAGGTTGCATCATTTCTGCAATCTGTGTACGTGATAATATGCAATGGGTGGGATGGTTGTGGGACTAATTTGAGAAGATAAAATTGAGAAAAGGAGGAGTACCACATGAGGAATGATGAAGAAAGGAAAATAAGGTGTGGGGGTAAGAGGAGAGGAAAGATTGCCAAGGCCATTTAAATAGAATATAGAGGGAGTTGATGGTAGTAGGGTGGTAGGGTGGGGGATCAAAAACGATTTCATTTTGCAAACAAAACAAATAGATGCTGTTTGTGAAAGCCATGGCTGCTTCACTCCAATATACATTCTATATTCCTGATGATTTATACCTAACCAAATTCTGCTCGATTGTGTTCAGGGGTGGCCTGAGCAATCCCGGCGCTTGTAGTAATTGGTCTAAAATAGAAACAAAAGTTAAAAAAAATGTATTCTATGCACAGAGAATTCTTCCTTCAACAGTTCGACAAACTGCAACCTGGTGTTTTATCTGATTTCACTCTTTACCCACCTTGCTTCGCATTTCTGTTTGTGGATTACACTGAAGAGTTGAGGACAGTGATCAGAATAAGTACCCAGCTAACACAATTCCGTTGGGCCAACGTTGGTATTTGGTCAATTGGTGGCAAGCGAATTGTTGATGTCTGGGTGACGTTGTCTATTGGTTGTAAAGACGACGTCTATTTTCCAACGTTGGCCCAACATTGTTTATTGGTTGTAAAGACGACGTCTATTTTCCAACGTTGTTTATTGGTTGTAAAGACGACGTCTATTTTCCAACGTTGTTTATTGGTTGTAAAGACGACGTCTATTTTCCAACGTTGGCCCAACATTGTTTATTGGTTGTAAAGACGACGTCTATTTTCCAACGTTGGCCCAACGTTGTTTATTGGTTGTAAAGACGACGTCTATTTTCCAACGTTGGCCCAACGTTGTTTATTGGTTGTAAACACGACGTCTATTTTTCAACGTTCGCCCAACATTGTTTATTGGTTGTAAAGACGACGTCTATTTTCCAACGTTGGCCCAACATTGTTTATTGGTTGTAAACACGATGTCTATTTTCCAACGTTGGCCCAACATTGTTTATTGGTTGTAAAGACGACGTCTATTTTCCAACGTTGGCCCAACATTGTTTATTGGTTATAAACACGACGTCTATTTTCCAACGTTGGCCCAACATTGTTTATTGGTTGGAAAGACGACGTCTATTTTCCAACGTTGGCCCAACATTGTTTATTGGTTATAAACACGACGTCTATTTTCCAACGTTGGCCCAACATTGTTTATTGGTTGTAAAGACGACGTCTATTTTCCAACATTGGCCCAACATTGTTTATTGGTTATAAACACGACGTCTATTTTCCAACGTTGGCCCAACATTGTTTATTGGTTATAAACACGACTTCTATTTTCCAACGTTGGCCCAACATTGTTTATTGGTTATAAACACGACGTCTATTTTCCAACATTGGCCCAACATTGTTTATTGGTTGTAAAGACGACGTCTATTTTCCAACGTTGGCCCAACATTGTTTATTGGTTATAAACACGATGTCTATTTTCTAACATTGGCCCAACATTGTTTATTGGTTATAAACACGACGTCTATTTTCCAACATTGGCCCAACATTGTTTATTGGTTATAAACACGTCTATTTTCCAACGTTGGCCCAACATTGTTTATTGGTTATAAACACGACGTCTATTTTCCAACATTGGCCCAACATTGTTTATTGGTTGTAAAGACGACGTCTATTTTCCAACGTTGGCCCAACATTGTTTATTGGTTATAAACACGATGTCTATTTTCCAACATTGGACCAACATTGTTTATTGGTTATAAACACGATGTCTATTTTCCAACATTGGCCCAACATTGTTTATTGGTTATAAACACGACGTCTATTTTCCAACGTTGGCCCAACATTGTTTATTGGTTATAAACACGACGTCTATTTTCCAACATTGGCCCAACATTGTTTATTGGTTGTAAAGACGACGTCTATTTTCCAACATTGGCCCAACATTGTTTATTGGTTGTAAAGACGACGTCTATTTTCCAACGTTGGCCCAACATTGTTTATTGGTTATAAACACGATGTCTATTTTCCAACGTTGGCCCAACATTGTCTATTGGTTATAAACACGATGTCTATTTTCCAACGTTGGCCCAACATTGTCTATTGGTTATAAACACGACGTCTATTTTCCAACATTGGCCCAACATTGTTTATTGGTTGTAAAGACGACGTCTATTTTCCAACATTGGCCCAACATTGTTTATTGGTTGTAAAGACGACGTCTATTTTCCAACATTGGCCCAACATTGTTTATTGGTTGTAAAGACGACGTCTATTTTCCAACATTGGCCCAACATTGTTTGTTGGTTATAAACACGACGTCTATTTTCCAACGTTGGCCCAACATTGTTTATTGGTTATAAACACGATGTCTATTTTCCAACGTTGGCCCAACATTGTTTATTGGTTATAAACACGACGTCTATTTTCCAACGTTGGCCCAACATTGTTTATTGGTTATAAACACGATGTCTATTTTCCAACATTGGCCCAACATTGTTTATTGGTTATAAACACGACGTCTATTTTCCAACATTGGCCCAACATTGTTTATTGGTTATAAACACGATGTCTATTTTCCAACGTTGGCCCAACATTGTTTATTGGTTGTAAAGACGACGTCTATTTTCCAACATTGGCCCAACATTGTTTATTGGTTGTAAAGACGACGTCTATTTTCCAACATTGGCCCAACATTGTTTATTGGTTGTAAAGACGACGTCTATTTTCCAACATTGGCCCAACATTGTTTATTGGTTGTAAAGACGACGTCTATTTTCCAACATTGGCCCAACATTGTTTATTGGTTATAAACACGACGTCTATTTTCCAACGTTGGCCCAACATTGTTTATTGGTTATAAACACGATGTCTATTTTCCAACGTTGGCCCAACATTGTTTATTGGTTATAAACACGATGTCTATTTTCCAACATTGGCCCAACATTGTTTATTGGTGAAAAACACGACGTCTATTTTCCAACATTGGCCCAACATTGTTTATTGGTTATAAACACGATGTCTATTTTCCAACGTTGGCCCAACATTGTTTATTGGTTATAAACACGATGTCTATTTTCCAACGTTGGCCCAACGTTGTTTATTGGTTATAAACACGATGTCTATTTTCCAACATTGGCCCAACATTGTTTATTGGTGAAAAACACGACGTCTATTTTCCAACATTGGCCCAACATTGTTTATTGGTTATAAACACGATGTCTATTTTCCAACGTTGGCCCAACATTGTTTATTGGTTATAAACACGACGTCTATTTTCCAACATTGGCCCAACATTGTTTATTGGTTGTAAAGACGACGTCTATTTTCCAACATTGGCCCAACATTGTTTATTGGTTGTAAAGACGACGTCTATTTTCCAACATTGGCCCAACATTGTTTATTGGTTGTAAAGACGACGTCTATTTTCCAACATTGGCCCAACATTGTTTATTGGTTATAAACACGACGTCTATTTTCCAACGTTGGCCCAACATTGTTTATTGGTTGTAAAGACGATGTCTATTTTCCAACGTTGGCCCAACATTGTTTATTGGTTATAAACACGATGTCTATTTTCCAACGTTGGCCCAACATTGTTTATTGGTTATAAACACGATGTCTATTTTCCAACGTTGGCCCAACATTGTTTATTGGTTATAAACACGACGTCTATTTTCCAACATTGGCCCAACATTGTTTATTGGTTGTAAAGACGACGTCTATTTTCCAACATTGGCCCAACATTGTTTATTGGTTGTAAAGACGACGTCTATTTTCCAACATTGGCCCAACATTGTTTATTGGTTGTAAAGACGACGTCTATTTTCCAACATTGGCCCAACATTGTTTATTGGTTATAAACACGACGTCTATTTTCCAACGTTGGCCCAACATTGTTTATTGGTTGTAAAGACGATGTCTATTTTCCAACGTTGGCCCAACATTGTTTATTGGTTGTAAAGACGACGTCTATTTTCCAACGTTGGCCCAACATTGTTTATTGGTTGTAAAGACGACGTCTATTTTCCAACGTTGGCCCAACATTGTTTATTGGTTGTAAAGACGACGTCTATTTTCCAACGTTGGCCCAACGTTGTTTATTGGTTGTAAAGACGACGTCTATTTTCCAACGTTGGCCCAACATTGTTTATTGGTTGTAAACACGACGTCTATTTTTCAACGTTCGCCCAACATTGTTTATTGGTTGTAAAGACGACGTCTATTTTCCAACGTTGGCCCAACATTGTTTATTGGTTGTAAACACGATGTCTATTTTCCAACGTTGGCCCAACATTGTTTATTGGTTGGAAAGACGACGTCTATTTTCCAACATTGGCCCAACATTGTTTATTGGTTATAAACACGACGTCTATTTTCCAACGTTGGCCCAACATTGTTTATTGGTTGTAAAGACGACGTCTATTTTCCAACATTGGCCCAACATTGTTTATTGGTTATAAACACGACGTCTATTTTCCAACGTTGGCCCAACATTGTTTATTGGTTATAAACACGACGTCTATTTTCCAACGTTGGCCCAACATTGTTTATTGGTTATAAACACGACGTCTATTTTCCAACATTGGCCCAACATTGTTTATTGGTTGTAAAGACGACGTCTATTTTCCAACGTTGGCCCAACATTGTTTATTGGTTATAAACACGATGTCTATTTTCCAACATTGGCCCAACATTGTTTATTGGTTATAAACACGATGTCTATTTTCCAACATTGGCCCAACATTGTTTATTGGTTATAAACACGACGTCTATTTTCCAACATTGGCCCAACATTGTTTATTGGTTATAAACACGATGTCTATTTTCCAACGTTGGCCCAACATTGTTTATTGGTTATAAACACGACGTCTATTTTCCAACATTGGCCCAACATTGTTTATTGGTTGTAAAGACGACGTCTATTTTCCAACGTTGGCCCAACATTGTTTATTGGTTATAAACACGATGTCTATTTTCCAACATTGGCCCAACATTGTTTATTGGTTATAAACACGACGTCTATTTTCCAACGTTGGCCCAACATTGTTTATTGGTTATAAACACGACGTCTATTTTCCAACATTGGCCCAACATTGTTTATTGGTTGTAAAGACGACGTCTATTTTCCAACATTGGCCCAACATTGTTTATTGGTTGTAAAGACGACGTCTATTTTCCAACGTTGGCCCAACATTGTTTATTGGTTATAAACACGATGTCTATTTTCCAACGTTGGCCCAACATTGTTTATTGGTTATAAACACGATGTCTATTTTCCAACGTTGGCCCAACATTGTTTATTGGTTATAAACACGACGTCTATTTTCCAACGTTGGCCCAACATTGTTTATTGGTTGTAAAGACGACGTCTATTTTCCAACATTGGCCCAACATTGTTTATTGGTTGTAAAGACGACGTCTATTTTCCAACATTGGCCCAACATTGTTTATTGGTTGTAAAGACGACGTCTATTTTCCAACATTGGCCCAACATTGTTTATTGGTTATAAACACGACGTCTATTTTCCAACGTTGGCCCAACATTGTTTATTGGTTGTAAAGACGATGTCTATTTTCCAACGTTGGCCCAACATTGTTTATTGGTTGTAAAGACGACGTGTATTTTTCAACGTTCGCCCAACATTGTTTATTGGTTATAAACACGACGTCTATTTTCCAACATTGGCCCAACATTGTTTATTGGTTGTAAAGACGACGTCTATTTTCCAACGTTGGCCCAACATTGTTTATTGGTTATAAACACGATGTCTATTTTCCAACGTTGGCCCAACATTGTTTATTGGTTGTAAAGACGACGTGTATTTTTCAACGTTCGCCCAACATTGTTTATTGGTTGTAAACACGACGTGTATTTTTCAACGTTCGCCCAACATTGTTTATTGGTTGTAAAGACGACGTCTATTTTCCAACGTTGGCCCAACATTGTTTATTGGTTGTAAAGACGACGTGTATTTTTCAACGTTTGCCCAACATTGTTTATTGGTTGTAAACACGACGTCTATTTTCCAACGTTGGCCCAACATTGGTTATTGGTTATAAACACGACGTCTATTCTCCAACGTTGTTTATTTGTTGTAAACACGACATCTATTTTCCAACGTTGGCCCAACATTGGTTATTGGTTATAAACACGACGTCTATTCTCCAACGTTGGCCCAACGTTGTTTATTGGTTGTAAACACGACGTCTATTTTCCAACGTTGGCCCAAAGTTGCTGTTTTAGCTGGGTAGGCTCTAAAGAGCCTTGTGTGATTCGAATTATTGAGAACTATATTTGCATTTATTTCACCTACCCAGTTATTTAATTATCAATTTTGAAATAACCACAAATTTTGTTACTATTTATTGATAACTTCAAATTGAGAAATCGGTTCAATGCTGACGAGCATACCTTTCCAAGTGATTAGGAAAAAAATCAATTGTGTTGCTGTCTCCATCAAAGGCCTGTTAGTACCTCTTGTTTTGGGAGAAGATGGCTCGTTACAATGTCTAGCAAGATAGCACCGAGAACAAGATGTAATGCATCAATTGGTTTTTGAGGAGTGAAAGATCGAGTGAAGCTCTCTTAAATATCCATTATATCTGCAGTCTTTGCTCTATCCTTGTTTGTTAGTCTTTTGTCCTTTTTCATTTATACCCAAATTACATTGTCTGATTTTTCAAAATCTCTTCTGATGTCATTCACCTTTATGCATGTGCAAGGTGCAAGGAAGCGAAATATGTTGTATTAGAGTTTCATTAAAATGAAGAGATAAGTTGCGTTGTATAATCTTTGTATCGACAATTTGTTATATCAGTTCTCCTACCTCGACCCCACCCCAATCCCAGTCCAGCATGTCCACCTCCAAGCCAGGTGTTGGCTTAACAGCTAAGGTGGTTGACTTGATATCTTAGCGTCCTGCGTTAGAGCCTCTGTCATGCCGTTGAATTAACACTAGGTGGGGTGACTCAGCCTGTCATCCTTCCGAGGTCCGCAAAATGAGCATCAGCTGACTGCTTACAGAGAGGCATTGCATCAGCGGCAGCTGCGCCTCCAGAAAAATGATGCAACCAGCAGGCACAGGCAGCATATGAACCACGTCCCCACCTCCACTCACTCGTTCCTATTTTCCCCACCTGTGGATTCCACTTCCTCAGTCTCTTTAATCTCGTTGTTCCCTCCAGGGCTTCAGGACAGTTGCTGACCACTATCTCAGGTCATCCCCCATGCACAACCTTAATCTTTTCTAACCCCATTAACCCTCCCCAATCCCACCACTTTCCAAGTTTCCAGTTTTTCCTTTTCCTTCTTTGATTGAGAGTTTGCGGCTGTATCCATCCTGTTCACCCACTATGTCCTACCCCACCCCTCATTCTTCCTGAAATCCAATATTTCTCCAAGTCTCCCTCTATTTTGTCGCTCCAACCCTATTCCCACTGTTCTCTTATGTCCTGATCCTTGTTCTGTGTTCTAGCTCTTCCATGAGCCTCGACAATGTCAATCAAAGTTTTCCTGCCCACATTTTACGTTACATTCTCCTTTCTTCTACGAATGTACACACTCAGTGGTTCATTATAGTTGTTTTGAAGGTCCCAAAGACAAGTTTAATCGTTTTGCTGTGACCTTCCGTGGGTGACTCACCATTAGAAGCCTTATTAAGTTTCCTCAGTGTTTATAGACCCGGGAGGAGTCCAGATAAGGGACAAGAGCCAATCATATCCTCTAATTTGAATAGTCACCTGGGTATAAACCATCAGGTCTATTCCTTGCGAAAGATAAAGTGGGATCATTAATGCAATACATAAGCAGGTCTGGGGCAAACAGGGCCAAAAGGGGGCTTTACACCTCATGTCTATCATATTGTTGCGGATTTGAGAATCCTGCACGTTGTAATTGTTGTAAATATCACCCTCTGTAAATTGTAATGATTCTTGTAAATACCTCCATTTGTGTAAAGGTCAAAGGTCGTCCCCATAGCTAGTCCATGTACAAGCACGTAGGCCACCATAGAACCTCTCTATAGTTATTTCCTTATTATGTGTTCTAGTTTAAGGCTCTGTTTCCCATTAATTGACCCTGCATTGCACCAAATGAACTCAGGTAGAATCCCCTTTCAATTGCCCCAGAACCTCCATTGCCAACCGCATTGCCAATCGCATTACCAACTGCATTCGCCCTCCATTGAACACACGGTCACCTCGGGGAAGAAGGGTGTGGCCCCACCTCGTCATCAGAAGGAGGAGTGAGCCAGCCCCCGATCAACCAACCAAGCATGAGGGGTTTGGCCTGAGAGGGCAGAGAGAGAACGATCGAGGAGGTTCGTGAAAGTTCCATGGGCGTGGTTATATAACCCGTCGCGCGGAGCCCCCACCTCAGTCAGGAGATGAGTGAGGAGGACGCACCGAGCAGTTCGGTTGAGGAGGAGCTGAGTTGAGTTGGGTTGACCTCAGTTGAGTTGAGTTGTCAGAAGATTGAAGGTTTGAAGAGAGGAGACGTTGTTTGCAACCAGCCCCGGCGCGCGCGCAGCTTTGACGCGCAGTTCGACCCGCTGCTACGCGGGAACCAGATTGCGGGGGCATCGGTGGCCGTCGACTTCCAGCCCGACGTCCCGTGCGGGATCAAGCTCCAGCCAGCCTCCAGCTGAACCTTCCTCCCCTTCCTTCCACTCATTCCTGCCTTCATTCCCCATTCGTGTAAGTCTGACTGTCGTCTGTTTGTCTGTGTTGTCTGGGGTATAAGTAAGACTGTATAGATAAGCTAGAATTGCACTGTGTCTTCCTCTTCTGTAAATTACTTTCGTTTTATTTCCTTCTCCTTGGTTTCTTTGACTTGTACATAATTGGTTAATAAATTCCTGTTCTTCCTACCTTTGCCTTCTTTCCTTCACATCCGTTCGTTTTAGAGGTTTCCACATTGAACACCTGTGGCACGATTTGGCCAACGCTCAGAATCGGGTTGAGTCTTTGCTAATGGTTCGAACCGCGGGCTGTTAACCCGCTCGGCAAATAACCTCTTGTCCGTGGTTTCGAACGGGGCTATCCACCGGCTTCGTGGAGAGGTTGGCGGAGGTGTACGGGACTCCCTTGACCAATCACCTCGGCCAATCTCACCCCACGAAGAAGCGGGATAGTTCCAGGACCGGGAGACGGCCAGCTTAACAGGACAAGGGGCTAACCACCCCTTGCTAACGGGAGAGCCGTCCCCCGTTTCCGCAACAATATATTTCTATGTTGCATTTTATGTTACATTTTGTTGTTTCTATGTTCTTATTTATATATTATGTTTTTATGTCGTATCATATTGTATATGTTTCTATGTTTTTCTACATATATATATATATATAATTGTTACTTGGGCTTTTTCTACTTGTTACTTGCCTTAACTTAGACAACTGCTAACTTGATATTCATTACCATATTTCATAGGTTATCATAAACTTGAGTGAAGCAAATTCGCAAAATGTCACAAAAGGTAATTGTCTCGATTATTCACGGCACCAAGCACGATGCCCACATTAATCACGCACATTTTCATTTGGATTCGGATCTACTGCGTTCCAAATTGACTGCACTATGAAGAAGAGCACGTCACCAGTGAATCATTAAAACAGGTGAAAAGAAAATTAAATAAAGCTTGGTGGCTCATTTTTCTCCATATTGTATTTCTATTTGCTTTTGTAGAAATTATTATATAATGTATTCTTTTCTTTCATGTCGAAAGTACATTTTTCGTGTGCAGTGGGTATACCTGCTTGCGCATGGCTGTTCTCCAGCACAGGTTCCCCTGCGGCGATAAACAAAGGCTACATCTGCCTAATGCAGCGCTGGGAGGGAGGCCAGAGAGTCTGGGTGATAATGTTTGGCCCTTGAAGCGCAGGCAGGAGTGGTTGAGGATATTTGGTGGGAGGGAAGAGAAGGGAAGGGCCGCCTCGCCTCGTTTGGTGTAATGTTGCGACTGCTTCGTCAATTCAGCCGAGGAGTTCCGTTCTACATGGAACAGCACCGCATGAGAGAGTGTTCTCGTGTACACACTCCATCTTGTACTAGGCCCTTCTTCCTGGAAGCGTTTTATGTGCAGCTGCCTTCTGTATAGGTAAGCATTGACCATGTGTGTGCATGTGTTATCTCTTCCTTGTCTGGTGTGGTAGTGCTAAGAGGAAGCAGTTTTATATGTCATTGATTGGGTTTGAGACAAATGTGCTTCGGATATACATTTAGTCCTGGGAGTTATTTAATCCTCGGCTTTGGACTTGAGCTATAGTGTGATTGACGTAATTACAAGCAAGCGTGTAACCAATTTCCTAAGAAGGAATGCTTATCTTCGAATTCCTTTTGAAAGTCCATGAAGGGGCAATAGCCATAATCTACCTTTAAGTGTATCATTCCTCAACCAAGTTACCTGTTTCTCAAAATTAACCCATGTTTTAATCTGATTACCAAAGGGCAGATATACCCAACCTGTTTCCATAAATTGAACCCCTCTTTTAATCTGATTGCCCAAAGGTCTGATATACCCCAACCTGTTTCTATAAATTGAACCCCTCTTTTAATCTGATTACCCAAAGGTCTGATATACCCCAACCTGTTTCTATAAATTGAACCCCTCTTTTAATCTGATTGCCCAAAGGTCAGATATACCCAACCTGTTTCTATAAATTGAACCCCTCTTTTAATCTGATTACCAAAGGTCAGATATACCCCAACCTGTTTCTATAAATTGAACCCCTCTTTTAATCTGATTACCAAAGGTCTGATATACCCCAACCTGTTTCTATAAATTGAACCCCTCTTTTAATCTGATTGCCCAAAGGTCAGATATACCCCAACCTGTTTCTATAAATTGAACCCCTCTTTTAATCTGATTACCAAAGGTCAGATATACCCAAACCTGTTTCTATAAATTGAACCCCTCTTTTAATCTGATTACCAAAGGTCTGATATACCCAACCTGTTTCTTTCAATTGAACCCCTCTTTTAATCTGATTACCAAAGGTCTGATATACCCAACCTGTTTCTTTCAATTGAACCCCTCTTTTAATCTGATTACCAAAGGTCAGATATACCCAAACCTGTTTCTTTCAATTGAACCCCTCTTTTAATCTGATTACCAAAGGTCAGATATACCCAAACCTGTTTCGATAAATTGAACCCCTCTTTTAATCTGATTACCAAAGGTCACATATACCCAACCTGTTTCTTTAAATTGAACCCCTCTTTTAACCTGATTAGCAAAGGTCAGATATACCCAAACCTGTTTCTATAAATTGAACCCCTCTTTTAATCTGATTGCCAAAGGTCAGATATACCCCAACCTGTTTCTCAAAATTGAACCCCTCTTTTCATCTGATCACCAAACGTCAATGAATGAATGAATGATCGTTTTAAGGCCATTTTCCCCGCTAGAGTGGGGGTTAGCCTTGCGGGCCCCATGACAATCATGGTTCCCTGTTTTGAGGCAATGTTTTTAAAGCCGGATGCCCTTCCTGACGCCAACCCTTGGTCGCCTCTTACGATGTGCAGGGATACGGTGTACCTATTCTAAATCAGGGTACACACCATGATCATTCATCCCAGCAAGCTGGTACTCAATTTGCCGACCTCGGAAGGATGACAAGCTGAGTCAACCCCCCTAGCGTTAATTCAGCGATCGACCGGGATTCGAACCCAGGATCCTAGGATCCCAAGCCGGCACCCTAACCGCTAAGCCAACACCAGGCACCAAACGTCAGATATACCCAAACCTGTTTCTATAAATTGAACCCCTCTTTTAATCTGATTGCCCAAAGGTCAGATATACCCAACCTGTTTCTATAAATTGAACCCCTCTTTTAATCTGATTACCCAAAGGTCTGATATACCCAAACCTGTTTCTATAAATTGAACCTCTCTTTTAATCTGATTACCAAAGGTCAGATATACCCAACCTGTTTCTATAAATTGAACCCATCTTTTAACCTGATTGCCAAAGGTCAGATATACCCCAACCTTCTCAAAATGGAACCCATCTTTTAATCTGATTACCAAAGGTCTGATATACCCCAACCTGTTTCTCAAACTTGAACCCCTCTTTTAATCTGATGACCAAAGGTCAGATATACCCAACCTGTTTCTCAAACTTGAACCCATCTTTTAATCTGATTACCAAAGGTCAGATATACCCAACCTGTTTCTCAAACTTGAACCCATCTTTTAATCTGATTACCAAAGGTCAGATATACCCAACCTGTTTCTATAAATTGAACCCATCTTTTAACCTGATTGCCAAAGGTCAGATATACCCCAACCTTCTCAAAATGGAACCCATCTTTTAATCTGATTACCAAAGGTCTGATATACCCCAACCTGTTTCTCAAACTTGAACCCCTCTTTTAATCTGATGACCAAAGGTCAGATATACCCAACCTGTTTCTCAAACTTGAACCCATCTTTTAATCTGATGACCAAAGGTCAGATATACCCCAACCTGTTTCTCAAACTTGAACCCATCTTTTAATCTGATTACCAAAGGTCAGATATACCCAACCTGTTTCTATACATTGAACCCCTCTTTTAATCTGATTACCAAAGGTCAGATATACCAAACCTGTTTCTTTAAATTGAACCCCTCTTTTAATCTGATTACCAAAGGTCTGATATACCCAACCTGTTTCTCAAAATTGAACCCCTCATTTAATCTGATTACCAAAGGTCACATATACCCAAACCTGTTTCTATAAATTGAACCCCTCTTTTAACCTGATTAGCAAAGGTCAGATATACCCAAAACTGTTTCTTTCAATTGAACCCCTCTTTTAATCTGATTACCAAAGGTCAGATATACCCAAACCTGTTTCGATAAATTGAACCCCTCTTTTAATCTGATTACCAAAGGTCACATATACCCAACCTGTTTCTTTAAATTGAACCCCTCTTTTAACCTGATTAGCAAAGGTCAGATATACCCAAACCTGTTTCTCAAAATTGAACCCCTCTTTTCATCTGATCACCAAACGTCAATGAATGAATGAATGATCGTTTTAAGGCCATTTTCCCCGCTAGAGTGGGGGTTAGCCTTGCGGGCCCCATGACAATCATGGTTCCCTGTTTTGAGGCAATGTTTTTAAAGCCGGATGCCCTTCCTGACGCCAACCCTTGGTCGCCTCTTACGATGTGCAGGGATACGGTGTACCTATTCTAAATCAGGGTACACACCATGATCATTCATCCCAGCAAGCTGGTACTCAATTTGCCGACCTCGGAAGGATGACAAGCTGAGTCAACCCCCCTAGCGTTAATTCAGCGATCGACCGGGATTCGAACCCAGGATCCTAGGATCCCAAGCCGGCACCCTAACCGCTAAGCCAACACCAGGCACCAAACGTCAGATATACCCAAACCTGTTTCTATAAATTGAACCCCTCTTTTAATCTGATTGCCCAAAGGTCAGATATACCCAACCTGTTTCTATAAATTGAACCCCTGTTTTAATCTGATTACCCAAACGTCAGATATACCCAAACCTGTTTCTATAAATTGAACCCCTCTTTTAATCTGATTGCCCAAAGGTCTGATATACCCAAACCTGTTTCTATAAATTGAACCTCTCTTTTAATCTGATTACCAAAGGTCAGATATACCCAACCTGTTTCTATAAATTGAACCCATCTTTTAACCTGATTGCCAAAGGTCAGATATACCCCAACCTTCTCAAAATGGAACCCATCTTTTAATCTGATTACCAAAGGTCTGATATACCCCAACCTGTTTCTCAAACTTGAACCCCTCTTTTAATCTGATGACCAAAGGTCAGATATACCCAACCTGTTTCTCAAACTTGAACCCATCTTTTAATCTGATTACCAAAGGTCAGATATACCCAACCTGTTTCTCAAACTTGAACCCCTCTTTTAATCTGATGACCAAAGGTCAGATATACCCAACCTGTTTCTCAAACTTGAACCCATCTTTTAATCTGATTACCAAAGGTCAGATATACCCAACCTGTTTCTCAAACTTGAACCCCTCTTTTAATCTGATGACCAAAGGTCAGATATACCCAACCTGTTTCTCAAACTTGAACCCATCTTTTAATCTGATTACCAAAGGTCAGATATACCCAACCTGTTTCTCAAACTTGAACCCCTCTTTTAATCTGATTACCAAAGGTCAGATATACCCAACCTGTTTCTCAAACTTGAACCCATCTTTTAATCTGATTACCAAAGGTCAGATATACCTCAACCTTCTCAAAATTGAACCCCTCTTTTAATCTGATTACCAAAGGTCAGATATACCCAAACCTGTTTCTCAACATTTAACCCCTTCTTTTAATCTGATTACCAAATGTCAGCGATGCCCACCAAATCAAGGTCAAGATGTAATGTTTGAGAACAAGAATCTTGTCTGCCATTGGTAACGAGCAGCAGAACGACTATAGAAACTCGTATCAAATGAATATTTCTGATTTTTTTTAGACAAATTTTCATCAAGGTGAAATACATGCCTCTATTCAGGTAAAATCATTGAGGAATCAAAAATAAATTATTGAGTTTTTTTCAGACAACAGCCCAAATCCCTGAAATTTGCCATTTCTTTTTTGAAATGGAATGAAGGAAATAAAAATGAAATGAAATGGAATAAAAGAGGGGTCCACCCTAAAATGGAATCAGAAAGAGAAAATTCATGCAATTTCCCCTAATTTCATGGACAACAAAACTATAGGAATGTGGGCTCTCTGTTGGAGTGAAAATATGGAAACGATACAAGAAATGTGAACTTTATTCCCTCCTCTGATAAGCCAATGTCATGGTTGAAACATTGCAAATTGAAAGTTAGTTGTTGCTTTCTCTTGAAGGAATTGTTATTTGGTTGTCGTGGTAATGGTTTAATCAAAAAAAGGCACACCTGAACTTTGTCTAGTGTTTGTTACCTTTTCTTAAAGCCGAATTATATTCTAATCCTTCAAACCCATCTTTTTCTCTGTCCAGCTGTTCACCTTTTTCTTTTGCTATTGTCTGCTTCTGTTAGAAATCTTATAACAGTGAATTGTCTCCAAAATCCTGTTTGTGCTTTGATTGAGTTTTTTATCGGAACTTTTGGATATTGTTACCGAGCTCGGTGCCAAGGCAATTGTAATTTCTTTCCTTTACTAAAGACATCTGCTTAGAGGTTAGAAGTAAGCAACATGAAAGCGAAGTAAATTTCAAATGTCCATATTTTGAGTTTCATAAGTCAGTTTAATTGATACAGTTGAAGTCAAGACATGTGCTACGGGTTCAGTTAGTTCAACAAGTTCCGACTGATTGTCAAACTGAGATTGTTTCATTGGAGAGCCTTGTTGAAGATCTTATGAAAATTACAGAGAGAGGGGATACAAAGTATCCCTACTGGATGAAATGAAGAGTATGCTGAAATAAAAAGGAAAGCCGAGGATAGGATGGAGACTTGTTGAGAGAAAGAACCTGCCCTCAGGTAGACCACCGACAAGAGAACATGGAGAAGAGACTGCCACGTCATGCATAGGCTGCCCTTGAAGGTGTTATTTATCGGCAGTTTAAACATCCCCTGAATAATGACCTCATCCATTGCTACAATGATTTGATAAAAACGTGGTGACTATGCACAGAAATAGGTGGTCGTGCAGCGAATATAAGTGTCATTTCTGGTTCTCCCTCTTTTTTAACTTGTGTATAAACAGTATGGACTTTTTCTAGACAATTAATGTATATGACCCGCGGACTAGACCTATGAGTGAACGTCATGCCCATTCGAAGCTAATTTGCTTCGATTTATAGTCAGAACCACCTTTGGAGGCCATTTTTCCCCGCAGAGCAGGGGTTGGCCTTTTTCGGGCACCGTGGTCCCCTTTTTGAAGCAATGTTTTACGGCCGGATGCCCTTCCTGCCGCCAACCCTGTTAGTCGACTCTTGCGACACACAGGGAATTACCAGTGAACTGGTACTCAATTTGCCGACATCGGAAGAATGACAGGCTAAGTCAACCCCCCTGGCGTTAATTCAGGGATCGACCGGGATTCGAACCTAGGATCCCAAGCCGACACCCTAACCACTAAGCCAACACCAGGCTTCGATTTGTAGTCAGGTGATAGTTTAATATACTGGGTTAAGAATTTACTAAATTAAAGGACTTCTTTACCTCTGCCACCAAAGGTGGATGGAGGTTATGTTTTCACCGCTGTCTGTCCGTTTGTTACTTTGTGTGTAAAATGTTAAATGTTAAATGTTAAAATGTTACTTTGTGTGTAAAATGTGTGTGTGTGTGTGTGTGTGCGCGCGCGCGTGTGTGTGTGTGTGTGTGTGTGTGTGTGTGTGTGTGTGTGTTAGTGTGTTACTTATACTTGCGTGCAGGTCACCATTTTAAACTGATCTTCACGAAACCTCACCAAATGGTAGAGTTCGTGGTCCGACAAAATCTTATATATTTTTGAGGTCAAAAGGCCAAAAGGACATAGGCCAAAGGTCAACCACTTTTTTCATATTTCTAAAATCCTCAATTTTTATCCGATTGACTTGAAATCTGAATAGGATTTGCATATCAGCTTACTGAAACCAACCACCAACAATTTTTGAGGTCAACATAGGCCGAAAGGTCAACATAGGCCAAATTTCTAAAATTTCAAATTACCAAAATGCTCAATTTTTATCTGATTGACTTGAAATCTGAATAGGATTTGCATATCAGCTTACTGAAACCAACCACCATCAATTTTTGAGGTCAACATGAGGCCAAAAGGTCAACATAGGCCAAATTTCTAAAATTGTCAATTTTTATCTGATTAACTTAAACTGTGAAGACAATTTGCATATCAGGTCACTGAATTCAACCACTAATTATTTTTGAGATCAAAAGGATGCTCTACTGAGTACCATTCTACTTTGTTCTGTTTTGCTGAGTGTTGTTCTATGAGTGATTTTTCATTTGTTTGTTTGTCTGTCTGTCTGTGAACAAAATATCTCAAAATTTTGTGGATGGATTCGGCCAAAATTTGGCAGAGGGATAGTGTATGTGACAAGGACAAAATGATAAGATTTTGTTGAAGATCCGGAATCCGGATACGGCTACTATAATTTTTAATGTGATTCTTCACCATTGGGAGATAGGGCTAAAACCGATACATAGCACGATATCTCAAAAAGTTATGGACGGATTTGGACGAAACTTGTTGGAGAGGTTGGGTATGTGACAAGGACGATTCAATTCGACTTTGGTGAATATCTGAATATGGATTTGGATACAAGCATTATTTAATTTTTAAGTGATTCATCACGATTGAGAGGTCAGGCGAAAAGTGATATATAGTGCATTCAGAAATTAGCTATTCAGACCCCTTCACTTTTTTCACATTTTGTTATGTTGCAGCCTTATGCTGAAATCGTTTAAATTAATTTTTTCCCTCATCAATCTACACTCAATACCCCACAATGACAAAGAGAAAACAGGATTTTAGAAAGTTTTGCAAATTTATTAAAAAGAAAAAACTGAAATATCACATTGACTTAAGTATTCATACCCTTTGCGATGACACTTGAAATTTAACTCAGGTGCCTCCCATTTCTCTTGATCATCTTTGAGATGTTTCTGCACCTTGATTTGAGTCCAGCTGTGGTAAATTCAATTGATTGGCCATGATTTGGAAAGGCACACACCTGTCTATATAAGGTCTCACAGCTGACAATGCATATCAGAGCAAAAACCAAGCCATGAGGTTGAAGGAACTGCCTGCAGAGCTCAGAGACAGGATTGTGTCGAGGCACAATCTGGGGAAGCTGGATCTGGAATCTGGATCAGGGGTCTGGATCTGGGGAAGCCTACAGAAAAATTTATGCTGCATTGAAGGTTCCCAAGAGCACAGTGGCCTCTATAATTCTTAAATGGAAGAAGTTTGGAACAACCAGGACTCTTCCTGGAGCTGGTCGCCCGGCCAAACTGAGCAATCGGGGGAGAAGGGCCTTGGTAAGAGAGGTGACCAATAACCCGATGGTCACTCGGGCTGAGCTTCAGAGATCCTGTGTGGAGATGGGAGAAACTTCCAGAAGGAAAACCATCACTGCAACACTCCACCGATCTGGGCTTTATGGCAGAGTGGCCAGACGGAAGCCTCTCCCCAGTGAAAGACACATGAAAGCCCGCCTGGAGTTTGCAAAAAAGCACCTCAAGGACTCTCAGACTGTGAGAAACAAGATTCTGTGGTCTGATGAAACCGAGATTGAACTGTTTGGCTTCAATTCTCAGCGTCATGTCTGGAGAAAACCAGTCACCGCTCATCACCTGCCCAATACTATCTCAACAGTGAAGCATGGTGGTGGCAGCATCATGCTGTGGGGGTGTTTTTCAGCAGCAGGGACTGGGGGGCTGGTCAGGGTTGAGGGAACAATGAACGGAGCAAAGTACAGAGATATCCTTAATGAAAACCTGAAACAGAGCGCTCAGGACCTCAGACTGGGCCGAAGGTTCATCTTCCAACAGGACAATGACCCTAAGTACACAGCCAAGACAACGCAGGAGTAGCTTGGGGACAACTCTGTGAAGGTCCTTGAGTGGCCCAGCCAGAGCCCTGACTTGAACCCAATCGAACATCTCTGGAGAGACCTGAAAATGGCTGTCCACCGACGGTCCCCATCCAACCTGACAGAGCTTGAGAGGATCTGCAGAGAAGAATGGCAGAAAATCCCCAAATCCAGGTGTGCAAAGCTTGTCGCGTCATTCCCAAGAAGACTCGAGGCTGTAATCGCTGCCAAAGGTGCTTCAACTAGGGTCTGAATACTTATGTCAATGTGAAATTTCAGTTTTTTCTTTTTAATAAATTTGCAAAACTTCCTAAAATCCTGTTTTCTCTTTGTCATTATGGGGTATTGAGTGTAGATTGATGAGGGAAAAAATGAATTTAAACGATTTCAGCATACGGCTGCAACATAACAAAATGTGAAAAAGTGAAGGGGTCTGAATACTTTCTGAATGCACTGTATAACATGATAATTTATAAAAGTTATGGACGAGTTATGACTAAACTTGGTGGGCGAGTTGGTTCGGTGACAAGAACAAGCCGATTTAGATTTTGGTTCAGGTCCGAATCCAGATCCGGCCTATCAGTGGGATACAAAACATAAACTGTTCAGCCTGGCGGAGGTATGCGTTCTACCGAGTGCCATTCTAGTTTCCTCTGCCACCAAAGGTGGATGGAGGTTATGTTTTCACCCCTGTCTGTTTGTTACTTGCCGGAAAAGATTCCGGCAAGTATGTTGGTTGGTTGGTTTGTGTCTGTCTGTTTGTCTGTCTGTCTGTTTGTGCGTAGTACTACGTCTACACAGTTGCACATAGAATCGCCATACTTTACACACATATTTGTCTTGCCCTGGAATAGACTGTGCCCAATTTTTAACTCTCGGCCCAAGGCCTCCATAATGACGTCATAATTCGACAAGTACAAAACTTCATCCAATCAAGATGCAATTTCTTGAGCGCCATGTCGGCATAAACTGGTGGAGAAAAAAATAACGATGACGTCGTCGGTCACGTGCTTCGGCCACCATCTTTGAAAAACAAAAAACTTTGCACCTCTATATCTCCGAAAGTGCTGAATAGAAAATTGAGACATGGCTCATTGTAAAGAACTCTCCATGGGGAATAAATTATGGTGATGATGATGATGTCATAGGTGCCTCCTTTATGACGTCATAATTCGACAAGTACAAAACTTCATCCAACCAAGATGCAATTTCTTGAGCGACATGTTGGCATAAACTGGTGGAGAAAAAAAATAAATTGCATCATCGGACACGTGGTTCGGCCGCCATCATGGAAAAACCGAAAAACTTTGCACCTCTATAATCTCTGAAAGTGCTGAATAGAAAAAATTGAGACATGGCTCATTGTAAAGAACTCTCCATGGGGAATACAAATATGTTAATGATGATGTCATAGGTGCCTCCATTATGACGTCATAAAATCACAAGTACAAAACTTCATCGATCAAGATGAAATTTCTTCAGCATAATCTAGGAATAAATTAGTTTAGAAAACAAATAATGATGACGTCATCGGTCACGTGGTTCGGTCACGTGGTTCGGCCGCCATCTTGGAAAAACCGAAAAACTTGATCCAAAATGGCCAATAAAAAAAAGTACATTCCGGCAAGTCCTCGGTCTCTGACCGATTTTTCATCTGTTTGCCTGTCTGTTTGTTTGTGACCAAAATATCTCAAAACGTTGTGGACGGATTCGGATGAAATTTTGCAGAGATGTAGCATATTTCACAAGGACGAAATGATTATAATTTGGTGAAGATCCGGATTCGGATCCGGCTACTAGAAATTTTTAAGTGGTTCTTCACCATTGGGAGATCGGGCCAAAAATGATACATGGCAGGATATCTCAAAAAGTTGTGGACGGATTTGGACGAAACTTGGTGGACCGGTTGGGTGTCTGGCAAGGACGAATAGATTCGATTTTGGTGAAGATCTGAATATGAATTCGGATATGATAATTATTTAATTTTTTAAGTGATTCTTCACAATTGAATGATATGGCCAACCAGGTGGAGGTATGTTCTCTGCTGAGTGCCGTTCTAGTTTCCATATGTTTTTTGAGGTTGTAATGCGAGTTTCACATTTGCCAGAACTCGGTGTTGAAATATCCTACAGCTGATCCTATTGCCTATCGTTATCCTCCACTTCATAATTGGTTAGTTGTGCACTGTAAACAAAAAGAAAGAGGCGAGATTGTTGATATGTTATTTGTGAGAATGTCAACACGTGGAATGGCCAGTGCTTATAATTCTCCCAGAAAAGTTTGACCATGAAAATATCCTCCCTACTCAAGGCTGTGCACTTCCCTCCAGTGGCAGAGGACTTTTGATTCATAAAACTCAGGGTGTAATAACCAAGAGCAGTATTATCGTTCACTGTGAAAGGCCAGTCCTTTGTTACCTTTGACACCAAAGGTGGGCGGACATTATGTTTCACCCCTGTTTGTCTGTCTGTCTGTCTGTCTGTCTGTTTGTTTGTTTGTCAGTGAGCACGATATCTCAATAAGTTGTTTACGCATTCATAAGAAACTTGGTGGATGAGTTGCTCTCTTGTTTGTTTCTTTTTACTTATAGGTATCTTCATATTTTCACTGTCTTACAAAAAGTGGCAGATGAACTGTACTCTCTTGTGATCATTTCCACTTCTCTCTGGCCTTGCACTTTGTTATGTGGTTGACTATAACAAGAAATGTTTTTTTTTCATATAAATACAGTTGGAATCAAATAAATATAGTGCAGACCCCATTCCTCATCTCCCACCATCGCTTTACCCATCACCTCCATCTATGGCGTTGTGTTCTCCATGTGCAACGTTTCAAATAAACAAAATTTATCGCAGTGCGACGGGAAAGTGCCAGGTGTAGACTGAGATGTGTCTGGGCTGCCCCAGAGACAAATAATGCATTGGCTTTGCTTAATTTTCATTTTGTACAATGATTGAGGCTCGTAAAAGAGCTAAACAACACTACAGAGAAGATGTTTGATTGTTTAGCTCTTGCACGAGCGATGACAAAATGTACCGGCAGTATAACATTTAATTAACTTGCTTTCTTTTTCTCCTTTTTTGAACCAGCATAGGAATACAATTTGTCAACGCAGTTGAAATCATTTAATACATTTTGAATGTGTTGCTGTCATAAGAGATGTTAGTGCTGTGTTGAGATAAATTTGGAACTGCAAGTTTGGTGTTCTTCCACTTTGTTTGCTCGTGAATTCCCGGAACATCAACACGCAGTTATGTGAAGCCTCAGAAGAACAGTGCATGTTTTTTATTTGGCTGTCATCATCCATATCCATTTCATACCTTCAGTTGTTTAAAACAACCCTTCAAAAAGAGTCAGCCATTGTGTGCAAAATCTTGCAAAACCTTTCATTTCTGCTCTAATCTACCGGCACACCGTACCAACAACTCGGCTTCAATCCTCACCAATCGTGTAACCAAAAAGAAACAATTCAAATTTGAATATTGGTAAAACGTGCATTTACAAGACAGATGTTTAACAGAAAGAGGAAGCATTTGCTGCAGTTTTTTTTTTAAAGAATCGGATTCTAAATGCGTTTGACCATCTTTAAGATCGCATTAAATATTTTTTGTATACATAGTCGAGGCTCGTGGAAGAGCTCGTACGAGTACACTGAACGGATCAGGACACAACAGGACAAAAGTAGGAGTAGAGATAGGGAGAAACGCCAACAGCAGAGTTGAAGGCCAATGTCGAGTGAGACTTGGGCACACTATCGGTGTAGGGAGAGATGGGGGGCAGGAGAGGATGCAATGGGTGGACAAGATTAATACAGAAGGAAACTCAGGAGTGAAAACTGGAAATTTGGAAGGAGGAGGGATTGGGGTGGGGTTTGCCGAGGGTAGAAAAGATAATGGTTTTGGATTCGGGGTTGATATGTGATGGTCATGAACAGCTGTCTTGAACACCTGGAGGGAAGGATGAGATTGAAGAGAATGTGGAAGATGTTGTTGTTGTTGTATAGACCTGGACAGTTCTCTCGAACAAGCCCGTGGCGCGGAGACAGCCGATCGATCTTGCAGGAGCGACCCAGACATCCCCACATCTAGGATGGTGTACCCCCACCTTCACAAAGTCAGGGCCACTACAGAGTTAGAGAGACAGGGTGTGAAAGAGAGAGAGAATAAAAGAGACAGAGACAAGAGAGAAAGGGCCGGGTCCATGTGGACCGATCGGCACTCTGACCGTGACCGCGCTGTCCTGAAAAATCCGGCCAGCAGGGAAGAATGCGGAAGGTTTGGCCCATGGCTTGCGTTGGGAGGTACAACCACCGCGAAGAGACATCCCCAATAGTTGTAGAATGTGGAAGTTGGTTCCACAGGTGGGAAAAGAGAGGAACAAATGAGTGGAGGTGATTGATTGATTTACGATCCACTGTTTTTCTCCTTCTTTTTAACAGGCATTTTTTCCCCATTGCATCGTCTAAACCCAAGCCAAAGTTATAGTTTGCTTTTAGGATGGTAAACATACTGGGAAGATTTTTAAAATCCACAGCAAGTAGATTTTCATGTTTATCACCAGCTGCCTGAATAGTATTCGTAGTATTCACAGCACAATATAATTTATCACCTTATCGTAATCTGACAACAGATTTCTGCAGACACCACCACTAATCTCTATTGTGCGGATGGTGCCGGTATTACATAGATCAACAATGTCTTGTGAACCGGAAAACTCCTCCACAACAACTTCTTGTGAAACGAAAGACTCCTCCACAACAACGTCTTGTGAACTGGAAGACTGTTACACAACAACGTCTTTTGAACCGGAAGACTCCTCCACAACAACGTCTTGTGAACCGGAAGACTCCTCCACAACAACGTCTTGTGAACCGGAAGACTCCTCCTGGTGTTGGCTTAGCGGTTAGGGTGCCGGCTTGGGATCCTAGGATCCTGGGTTCGAATCCCGGTCGATCGCTGAATTAACGCCAGGGGGGTTGACTCAGCCTGTCATCCTTTCGAGGTCGGCAAATTGAGTACCAGCTTGCTGGGATGAATGATCACGGTGTTTACCCCGATTTAGAATAGGTACACCGTATCCCTGCGTATCGTAAGAGCGTGACCAAGGGTTGGCGTCAGGAAGGGCATCCGGCCATAAAAACATTGCCTCAAACAGGGAACCATGATTGTCACGGGGCCCGCAAGGCTAACCCCCGCTTTTGCGGGGAAAATGGCCTCAAAACGATCATTCATTCATTCATTCACCTTATCGTAAGATAACTCCCTGCTTTTATCTGTAAGATATACAATCGCTTGTTGACCTCTCAAGGTTGTGTTGACCACCCTCCAAACCCATCATTGACTTTTTTTGTTGTTGAGATTCTAATAACTCTGCATTTGTTGCCGGTGTGCTGTGTCTCGATTTTGAAAAATTGGAAAAGGTAATAAGGACTGGTAAAGATTTTCTTGAAGAACATTAAAACTTTTGTATGATTGAACAAAATTGAATATGTTGCCATTTCGGATGCAGCCTGCGGCTTCTCGCTCCATCATTTTCTGGAAGCGCAGCTGCGCCGCTGATGTAGCGCCCGTTACCAGTAAGCTGGCACTCATTTTGGAGAACTCCGAAGGATGACCTGCTGGGTCAACCACCCTGGTGTTATTTAAACGACACGACAGGGGCTCAAACTCAATTAAGACCCTAAGATCTTAAGCCAGCCCCATGAACCGTTAAGCCAACACCAGGCTTATATGATTCGTATGATCGAATATGATTCATGATTTATGATGGGGCACTGCCATTTATGGGCGAATCTACAAGGCAGACATGAATGGTACATTCTTAAATGGAATTGTGAATTAGTTGAAATGGAAATAGAGTATTCACACAGTCGGACACCACACCACTGTGGGATTCATTGGAAAAACACTTTGCTTAAGCGTGGGCATGTAATGGCCAATGTGTTGGATAAGGCATGTCTCTTGGGCTGTGTACAGCTTTCAGTACATGCAAGATGACTTACAGATATCAACACGCCTTACAATTGTCTTCAAAATCAAAGTCAAATCAAAATGGTCTTCAGCACTACCTGTGCCTTCACCCAACTGTAAGACTGTCAAGTCAAGTTCAAAAGACACGTCCAATTTTGATATGATGCTTCACGCACGATGTCTGATCCTCGAGATGTTGTTGCATGACATACCCTGGCCAGCTTTATACCACAAGAGACAAAAACTCATGTTCCGTACCAAAATTTGGTTGAACTTGGACAGTCCTTATACTCGGAGCAGGATGACATCATGATCATTCCTCCTGTGCAAGACTTTGACCGGCATTGGTATCACCTCCAGGTCCTACATGAAAAAGCATAAATGAAAAACATTCCAGGTTGGCCTGTCAAATATATGCAACTTGGAATCCCGCAATTTTCCGAATTTCTTTATTTTAACTCAACTGGACTATGTCCAGCTGAGTTTTTGTCGACACCCAGTGTCCGTCGTCTGTCTGTCTGTCTGTCTGTCTGTCGTCTGTAAACAATTCGACGTCTACGCTCTAAAAGTCACAAATATTGATGAGATTTGATGAAAATTGTTATGCAGCATCTTTAAGACATAAACTAGTTTGGGATTGCATTTGGGTGTTGCACGCCCAAAAATGGGCGTGGCATGGCGGCCATATTGAAAAAAGTAATTGAGAAAATTAATTGTAGTTTTACTTTTCATGCCTCACTTAAAACTCAATTTTTTCTCGTTTCCTGTTTAAACATGAGATACCTTCAACGTTACTGTGCCTCTTTAGCACATATAAACTATATAGTTTGTGGTTCTATTATGCATATTCTAACCATATTGATATTGACCAGTTGAGTTCAGGTTCCCTGGAACCTCTAGTTTTTTTGTTTTTTTTTGCAGTCTCTAAGGATATCGTATTCCTATTGGCCAATTGCCGACATTTCCAATCACATTTTCAGCCTTGGAGCTCTTGGGCTTGGGGAGTCGCGAATCCTCGGGATTGATATTCTCGAGGTCTTCTATGCCTTGGTAAACGATCTGTAGCTCTGAAGTCGTTTACCTACGCTCTGATGTCTATCATGCAGAACCGGATGAAGACGGTGACATTTTTCTCACATTCTGCTCACACATTGCTTGCTCTAGCTCTGTTTATTTTCCTTTTCATGTCCTTAGGGCCTTCTCCCAACATGCCCTTCAAGTTCTGGCATGCAGGATTACACCCATGATTTATTGCATGTTGCTGCAGCTTTGGGCGGCACTCAGTAACTTGAGTGCTTACCTTGCAGATAAAGTGTAAGCTTTGGTTGCCTGTTGGTTTGTTCAAAGTTTTGACCTTGGTACATATGAATAGAAAATCTCTTGCAGAAGAGCAACAGCATCAACAAGGTTCACTGTTAAAAGATTTATAGGATGTTGTCTAATTCATGGAAGGTTGAGAATAGTCGTTATCGTTTGAGAAGATGGTTCAGGTGGGTAGCACACTTATATTTGAGCTGTTCGGTCTGGACTCCATTGGCAACCAGACTATAAAATGTCGGATTGGTGTTTCGCAGGCAGCGTGCACTTGCATCACAAACTGCTCATTCTCTCTGATGGGCCTTGAGCTTGGTGTCTCGTCTGCAGGTATTAGTTGGTATACGTTATAGATCCTACAACGGTGTCTTTCACCATTATTATGCGAGTCATTTCTGGCAAGCTGAACAAATTCCAAATTATTGCCCTGACTTCCTGAGTCAGAGTGGCTACCTGTCCAGGATTGTGGCTTATATAGTAAGTGCTCCTGCAGCACCAACGCTCTGCATAGCGATGATGAGATGATAAATCTTGAGGAGCAGTTTTATATTTTCAAATATAAACACAAAATGTCTTTCTATGCACTGAGAGTAGGAGGGAGTCTCTTATCCTGAAAGGTTATAAAGTACATAGATGGAAATAGACAGCCATCTTGTCATCCCACGACCTACAACACTGTATATACATCGTGTAGCCTACAGCACTATATGGGGTGATGGAGCTATGGATATCCATCAGATATCTAATAACGCTAAAGGCGGTCGGTCGTAATGTGACATCGCTGCACCATTTGCGGGTCCTTGCAGTGAATGGATTGTAATTGGCTATTTATTTGATTAGTCTTTGGAACCATTGTGGAAAAGTTACTCAGGATTTGAATACATACTGTAGTCTCTTTGAGATATGTATTTTGCTGAAAAAAATAGCAACATTTATATGTTTATTTTTAACCTTTTTGCTATTATTTCAGTTTTTTTTAAGACTTCCTTGCAACAAGACTCATCATTTCGTATGCGGCCGACCTCGGAGGGATGACTACCCACCTGGTGCTATTTAACAGCACGACAGGGGCTCAAACTCAAGACCCTAAGATCTTAATCCAGCATAACAAAACAGTACAGCACCGCATTGGCTGCATTTAAAAATGCATTGAGAAAATGAAGCATTGTGGGACAATTTAACCCAATGTAGTTACATTTGTCTGAGCTGGGATTTGTACGGTTGTTGTTTTTTCCTACTGAGATGGCTTTCGTGCAAAATAGTTGGAAAGATCTAGTATTTTTTTTTTTAATTACATAAAAACAACTATGGTTTGACTTTTTGATTTGACCATCAGACCGGCTTGTCTTCAACAATACTGCGCACTGTACGTCATGTGAATATCAAAATAATGCATGCGTAAAGTTCTTCGGTTGAACATTAACCACAATGCACACTGCTACAGGAAAGCCATACCGCAGCTGCAAACATTGATAAAAGATTTACAAGATGCACTGCAGGCACTCATCACCGTTTCGTCAGCACTCATCACGTCTAAGCACACGTCTCCCCCATCGAGATAGTCATTTCATATAGTTGTTCGTCACGTTTGTTGTGATGAAAAAACAAACAAATGCGTAATTCACGTTGAATTGTTCAGGCAATTTCGGAAGTTTTCGTGCCAGGTGCATTCGGTTGAAAAACTCGTGGTTAGGAGACTGGTGCAACATGGTAACGATGTAATGCTGATAACTTGCAATGTTCGATACTTGTTTTCGGAGGGGAAAACAAAATTGTGAAGAATGTTGCTCAGTTGCTATGGAAGTAATGTGTGGGATTATTTTTTTGCTTTTGGAAACTGATATTTCTCGAAAGGTTGAAATGTCAAAAATATTTTGAGTTTGAATAAGCAATAATGCACTGCAATGCTGCCCACCTCAAGATTTATCTGAAAACCACTACTAGGCTCTTCTACTCTTGTTGACAACTATCATGGACGCCTCTTTGTGGTGGTTGTACCCCGCAACAGAAGTCGGGGGCCAAGTCTTCCCCATTTTTCCCTGCTGCCCGGATTCGTCAGGGCAGCGTGGTCACGGTCAGAGTGTTGATCGGTCCCCATGGACCGGATCTTTCCCTCTCGTCTCTCACTCTCACTCTCACTCTCACTCTCTCTCTCTCTCTCTCTCTCTCACTCTGTTGTGGCCCTGACTTTGTGAAGGCGAGGGCACACAATCCTGTATGTGGGGGATATCTGGGTCACTCCTGGGGGATACATTGGCTGTCGCTGTGCCGTTGAGTTGTTCGAGAGAACCGTCCGGGACTGCACAACAACAACAACAACAACAACAACAACTCTTGTTGATAACTATCAGAGACGCCTCTTTGTGGTGGTTGTACCTCCCAACGCAAGTCAGGGGCCAAATCTTCCCCATTCTTCCCAGCTGCCCGGATTTGTCAGGGCAGTGAGGTCACGGTCAGAGTGCCGATTGGCCACCATGGACTGGACGTTTCCCTCTTCTCTCTCTCTCTCTCTCTGTCTGTCTCTGTCTCTCTCTCTCTCTCTCTCTCTCTCTCTCTCTCTCTGTGTTATGGCCCTAACTTTGTGAAGGCGAAGGTACACCATCCTGGATGTGGGGGATATCTGGGTCGCTCCTGAGAGATCGTTCGGCTGTCTCCGTGTCGCGGGCTTGTTTGAGAGAACCGTCCAGGGCTGTACAACAACAACAACAACTCTTGTTCATCCCTCGCATCCCTACCAATCCTGCCATTCCTCTTCTCATCATGTAAAAAAAAATAACCAACTTGTCCACTTGATCCCCTCTGCTGGTCAGTCAATTTGGCTCCTCCTCGAGCCTTGACTTGTGCTAAAAAGAAGTTCGATTTCGAAATGAACATTGTTCATTCAGTGAATGTATTTGGAAAAAAAAATGTTTGGGTCAAACTTTCGATCGCAGGAAACTTTGTTCACCCAAGCACTTGGTTTCCTGGATTTGTGAACATGATTACCCTTGGAGATTAATTTAATTCATTCATTTACTTAAATGTGTTTTACAGTGTATGCCTTTTTTTTAAAATCACAACCAATGTTGTAAAATCAGTTATTGTGAAACGGTATTAACAAAGACATCGAAGAGTGCCGACATTGTGCCAGTGATAGTTGGAGCAATGGAAGTGATGAAGACGAACCTCAAGGAGATCTTAAAAAGCATCCCTGGGAATATTACTACACACAAACTACTGTTGGAAGCTGTTCATTGATGATCTGAAAAGAGTCCTCGTAACAAAACTTTGAGAATAAGAAAACCTTACAGTTTGGTCCATGACACATGATCCTTTACCAAAATAGAGGTTGATAGTTTGGGTCCAGAGAGGACTGCGTTCCACCTTCTGAAACCCGCAAATGGAGATAACAACTTCCCAAGATTCCCAACGGGAAGAATGTGTGACTCATGAGCAAACTTTTAGTGTCGAAGAAAAGATATCCGAGATGTTCGGATTCAGAGTCCAGTCTTTGTTTAACCGCAACTGTAAACCAACTTAACACCCCTGCCAGTAAACCCCATACCAGAAATCCCTCGATAAACCAAAGCATATTCACATATTACGAAACCAAAGGCAAAGCTATGCCTGTACAAACTCACCCATTACTCTGAAGAATGTGTAACCCTGGCTGAAAATGACACAAAATGACTGACCTCTGTGATGAGTTTCCCTGGTGCAAGATGAACACAAGCAGCTCACCACTCCGTAACTCACACTTCAAACCACAGTTTGCCACTTCGGTCTTTCTCCACTTATCTCTCTTGTTTCGTGAAGGTCACACACATTTCCCTGTGGCGACAAAGTGGCACACGTGTTGTCACCAAGCTAACGTGTGCATGGGTCGGACATGTGAATTCACCATGTTTGGAAAAGAGACAGCCACATGTGCTAGGGTGACAAGGAGCTTCCTAGACATCCAATCCTAGTCATTGCTAATTGGTATTACAAACACATCATACCATTCATAATGAGATAACTGATTAATAAATTAAAACCTCATTAACCCCAAAGTCATTTTTGTAACACTGGCCCATCCTTCCCCTCAGCCTCGTCCCTCCTGAGTTTCACCCTGAAGCTGTGCTAGGACAGAACGAAAATGACTATCAACAACATTTCTTCCCTATGATCTTTCTTGGACCAATACAAACAAACAACAACATGCATTTTAAGGCCATTTTCCCTGCTAGAGCGGGGGTTAGCCTTGCGGTCTCCATGACAATCTTCTCCATTTTGCCCTATTTTCTTCATCTCCCCTTGTTAACCCCCTTGCTCGCATTTCTTCTTCCACCATCTTCAGCCAAGTCTTTCTCGGTCTTCCCCGTCCTCTACTTCCTTCTACATTCATTTCCATCACTCTTCTCAACCAGTCACTTTCATCCTTCCTCAACACATGACCAAATCATCTCAACCTGTTTCTCTTCACAGCATCAATCACAGGCTCTATTCCATCATCTTTCACAATTCATCATTTGTCTTCCTCTCCCTCAACAATACTCCACACATCCACCGAACCATTCGCATTTCCACCCTTTCCAGCCTTCGTTGCTGCTCTACGTTCATTACCCATGTCTCGCTCCCATAAATCATAACACTTCTCACACATTCAGCTTACACCTTTCCCTTCAGCTTCAACGACACTCCCCTCCTCGTCAGCACGCCATTTTTCTTGGACCAATCATATTTCAAAGTTGGCCTCGAAAACCAGTCACCAACAAAGTCCTTCCTTGGCACACCTGAACTACTATCCACCTACGAGACCTTCATCCACAGCTTGATGGGGTACTGCTCTCCCCTTTCTTGGGCTGGCTCTCCTGCCTTACACCTTGATGCTGTGGAAGCTTGATGTTCGGCAAGGCCTTAAAGACAAATAGAATCCCCGTGCTGAAGCTAAATGTATGGACCAATCACTTTCCCATCGCAGAGAAGTCGGTGATCTCGCTGTATTCTTCCACCTCATATCCTCTGCTCTTTCCATGCTTAAAACCCAGTTGTGGGTTGTTAGGCCAGAATGGCTTCGACTATTGGCTTCATAAAGCCGCTGTCACACCTTGACGTTTTAGCCAGCGTATGCCGACATATGAAAAATTTGGCTACGTTAAGAGCACGCTGAAGCACGCTGGCATACGTCGTAGTACGCCGAGCTCGTCGACAAATTTCGTGCATGCACAAAATTTGTCGACGTATGCCAGCGTATGACTCACACCAGCACTCAATTTTGATACGTCGGCATACGCTGGCTAAATCGTCAAGGTGTGACAGGGGCTTTAGACTCTGCAGTGGCCTCATTAGGCTCTACAATGGCCTAATTGAGGCTCTACTTTTACACCACCCACAGGGTCTACATTAACCTGTTGGGCAAAGGCATGCAGCAATAGCTGAAGTGGCACTTGCTTCCTAGTACCACTTGTTTCCTGGTATTTGTGTCTGATCTTGACTTTATGTCTTGTAGTGTTTGATCAGATCATTCTGGGGAGGAGCTTCTGCTCCATGCTGATGAGGGCAAACAAGCCCAAAACACGTATCCATGGATGTTCCTGATCCAGGCTGGACAAGATGCTCCCCCAAACTCATTTATTGTGTTAGCCGCGGCTACAGAGTACAAGGAAGAGGGAAGGAAAGATAAATAAATGGGGAGTCAGAAAGAGGAGCCCCCTGTCAAGCTTATCTATGGACCTACCATAGTGCATTTTTGGATGAGGTGGGGGAACGAGTTTTGCATGTTTGGAGATCTTGAAGAATTAGGATGAGATAAATGGAGTACAAATTAAGGTATCAAATGCACGTGATAATAATATTATGAGAACACGTAACAGGGGTGTCCCTCTGAACATTTCATTGGTTGGCATATTGTTTTGAATCCAACGTCGGCGGTCTTTTTGCTAACATAATGAAGACCTCTCTTTTTGCTATACAACAAAGAATGATCGCTTCTCCACTTTCGGAGTGCTAAGCTCATGCCTAATAGATGGAGCCTATGCAACTGTTAAGCAGGAAGAGCCTTTTTAGAAATTATATATATATATATTTTTTTTTTTAATACATATATACTATTATTTTATCTATATATATAAAAGAAAGTTTTTGTTTGTGTGTTTGTTTGTCTGCACGCGCTAATCTCCTGAAAGGTGAAAGATAGAAGGAAACCTCTGAAACAAAAAATGTCGGGACGGGCCCCGGGAAGGTTAAAGGCTAGGTGCGAGGCCGGTCGAGGCCGCCTCGGCCGGGCTGGGCCCATTTCGCAATTAAAAGCTGAGCTGAATTATAGTAGTCAATCTTATACAGCCGCGAGTAAAAGCTGAATTATAGTAGTAAATGAACGAAATGCGGCCGCGCCCGATAGTCAAACTCTGCTGCTTCGCAAGGCTGCGTTTTATTCCTTTTTTAGTACAGAAGATTAAATTCATTCAAAAATAACCCGGGCAACACCGGGGGCATTCAGCTAGTATACTATATATAGTCATATATATTGTTACGTGTATGGGGGTAGGTAATGAAATACCTTAGTCGAGGTAGAATTGTATTGGGTAGTGTGATCAAAATGTCACGAAGAAGAACCCTCATGTATTTAAGTCAGGGCCGGAGTGTACATGTGTCTCCATGTGAGGGGTGGAGCTATGCTAATTAGTTAGGGCATAGGGGTAAATTCCCAGTGTGTAATCGCCTCTGTGATTTTTCCCTTTGTTATGACATTTATTCGGCCAGCCATGCGATCGGCACATAATTAAAATAACGCGATCGCCGACAGGATCCGGACACCACTACCCCGCCTAACCGAACCTTCTCGATGGGCGTCAAGAATGGCCGTAAGGCCACGCCCCAAAAGACGATTGGTTGAGGAACGATGGGGCGATGCCATGGCGCTGCACGATTGGTTAGAGTGTGAGGTCATCGGCAAACATTCTAGCCCCGGAGGAAAAAAGCGAAGTGACCGCCATTTTGCTCTCTCGTTCTGGGCTTGGTTGCAAGCGGTCGCATTTGCATTCTCTCTCTGTTCGTGGCTGAGGTGAAAGTAGACGCATTTCCCTCTCTTTGTTCCTGGCTGCAGTGAAAGCGGACACATTTCCCCCTCTCTGTTCCGGGCTACGGGAAGGGCGGACGCAACTCTCTCTCTCTCTCTCTCTCTCTTGGTGCCGGCTCGTGACGGTTGTGCTCCACGCAGTGGGCGCCTGAGAAACATCGGAGCTTGGTGTAGCGTTGGACGACCGGAGGAGGAAGGAGTTTTGCCGCCGCTTCACGGCTCAGTGTTCCGTGTGGCGATTCGTGCCATCCAGACCAGAGTTAAGCGCCGGCCAGCAGGAACATTATTTATTTTTACTTTCGTTTTCCCGTTGTGTTGTATATAGGAATTATAGATTTTACTGTACCTTTCGTTTTGTTATCCTTGCATCGTTTTCATTAAACCCATTATTTGTTGCATTTTCAATCCCTTGTGTCCTGTCTTGTTTATCCGTGGTGGGTTCGAGGATGCCTAGTGAACTCTGTACAGGTAAGCCTATGTCCGTGTAACAATATGCTTCTTGCTTATGACCAACTCTACCATTTGGTGAAGTTTCATGAAGATCGGTTGAAAATTGTGATCTGTAGGCGACTGACATACAGCCAAACAGACAGAATAATGCACAAGATTAACCAATATACTTGAAAAATCTTCGATTTTCGCAAGAAAAAACCTAAATTGATATTCAACAACAGGTCGGTGATGCTTGCCTATTATCATAAAGCTTGTATCTATTGTTGCGAATATGGAATTTGGCCTCCATATCCGCTTGTAAATATTCCCCTATTTTCTCCAATACTCCCCAACTTTCCCCAATCCCCCATTCCCTAGTCCCATTGCATGTAAATAACAATCAGTAGAGCCGACCTTCCCCTTATTCCCCCATTAAATGTCGTGCCCAGGTCCACCGCACCACACGTAGACAACTTTCGGACATCTTCCTAGTTATTCTTATTCTATGTCAGTTAAGGCCTCGTCTCCATTAATTATGACTCTTCGTTGCACCAGAATGTGATTATATGGCATCAGTAGTGAGTTTAGGACCTTTCCCATACCTCCTTCCATCTTCTTCCCCAACAATTACAACAACAACAGAGGAGATGGCGGCGGAGCGGGGGAGGATGCGTCCTCACACCGGCTCGATTAGCTCCAGACCATGCGCTCCACGGGGTTACCACGAAGGGGCTCCTTGTCAGCTCCTCGTCAAGGGCGGAGCCTGGTAAACCCCCCGCACGCACCCAATGAGAAGCAACGTGCCGATTCCACGAGGCGGAGCTAACGAGCCGAGGGCGTGTCACTCCCCGCCGGATATACGCGGCCCCGCGCCGGATGTGACGTCAGATGCGCCCCCAGCCTGAGACGAAAAGACGCCACCTCGAGCGCTGTGCAACCTCCTGCATCTCTGGACCGGACCGAGTCGATTCTGCCTTGAGCCAAGAGTGCACCTTGAGCCATCGACTGCCTGCCTTTCCTTGCCATCAATCCCCGTGTGAGTCAGCATTTTGTCCCGTTTATCTGTCGTCTGTTGGGAATAATATAAGATTGTGTCTAAGTGCTTGTCTTTCTATGCTGTCCCTCTTGTAGTTGTAATCTAACCTTCCGCCTTAATATAACCTCCTCCGGAGGTCTTGAGAACTGAACCCCTGGTGTCGTATTGTGTTATTGTAATCCAGCCGGGTGTCTTCTTTTTCTTATTGAGCCAGCATCGCGCGACTTCGTCGACGTCGAGTATAGTCGGGTAATTTGTGCGGACACGACGGCCATTCCGCTCGGCCCACTTTAACATCAAAGTCGTGTCTGTAACAATTGGTGTCGGGAGTGAGATTCGAGGCCCGACCAAATTTTGAAAAAAAAAAAAAAAAAAACGAATAGAGGAAAAAAAAAAATTTGGTCAAAATTTGGAGCGGCCGAAATTTGTTTTGTTTTACGAAACTCGAATTTTGCAAGTCGCGCTATGGCGGATCAAGACGGCTGGGGTCCGGTAGGGGAGAGTGAAGCAGGGTCGGTCCAGGACCAAATTGAGGGACATGAGGGACATGAGGAGAGCGAAACAGCGGGGGTAGCAGACGCGCGAAATGGCGCCTCGCACATAGCTACGGCGGCCGCACCCGCTGCACAAGTGGGAGGGATGGCCCAGATGCAGGTCCTCATGGAGCAATTTATGGCGCAAATGCAGGCGTCCCTCAAACTGCAGAGTAACCAATTGGGGAACCGGATGGATGCTCAGAGTGAGCAAATGAGGGTTGATAGTGAGCGATTGGAGGGCCAAATGAGGGTTGATAGTGAGCGATTGGAGGGCCAAATGAGGGTTGATAGTGGGCGATTAGAGGGCCAAATGAGGGGTACCGGTGAGGGATTAGAAAAGAAATTTGAGGGGTTAGACAACGGGATAAAAGAGGTGAAACATGGGTTAGAGGGGGTAGAAAATAGAATGGCTGCCCAGGAGAATCAGATAGAGGGAGTGAAAAATGGGTTAGAGGGGTTAGAAAACAGTATGGAAGGCAAATTGAGGGACATGAGGGACCAAGCGGAAAGGGAAGTTAAACAAATGGAGCAGCAGATAGAGGGGGTCAGAATGGGGGTAGAAACCAAACTGGATGCTCACAGGGAGGAAATGCAGCAGATGAGGGTGGCATCTGGGCAGGAGATGCAAGTGATGGGAGAGGAGATCAGAAGAGGAGTGAGTGAGGAGGTCGGAGGAGTGCGCGAGGAGGTGAGGCACTGTAAGGAGCGCATGGAGAAAGAGGTGAGAAAGGGGACTGTAAAATTGCAAGGTGGTATAGAGGAGTTGACGCTGGGAGTAGAACAACTGACAGTGGGACAAAAGGAGTTGGGGGACCAGGTAAAGAAGAACACAGCGGTAATAGAGGGTTTAAAATCGACACAGAAGGAGATGAAAAAGGACGTAGGGGTAATTAAAAAAGAGTGTCAGACGGTACATGAGGACCTGACGAGGAAAATGGACAAGGTGGTAGAGGTAATGGAGGTTAAAGAGCGGGAGGTGCGGGAGCACATAGAAAAAAATAAAGTGGAGTTAGAGGAAGAACTTAAAGGGGCGCACGAAGAGATGAAGGAGATGAAGCAAAAATTAGAAGAAGTGGAAGAAGGGGTGAGCGAAATTAAAAAGCGACGGAGAGAGGATAAGAAAGAGATAAAAGAGGAGGTAAAAGAATTGGTCCAGAGTCTGTGTTCGGATCGTGATGATGTGCTCATTAACCGGATGAGGGATTCGCAGGTGATGGAGGAGAAGCGAAGAGAAAGAGGACCCGGTGTAAGTGGTGACCAATATGGTCGTGCGTATGATGCGCCAGGTGATTTAATAAGCTTGGGGGTCGAGATAGACCCGGATGTTCGTGAGAGGCCAAGAGTGAGGTGTATGGCTGGTCCGGAGGGTATGGAACGAGAGGTGCGAGGTGTGGGTGAGCAAGGTTGTGGTGGTGGTGGTATGGAATGGGTAGCGGGTTGCGGAGGTGTGACCCATGCATCAACACCAACAGGGGTAGTTGTTGGAGGGACCGGGGAGGCACGAGAGCCCCTTGGGGGTAGTGTACTGTGGGGGCCCGGCCGGTTCGGCCCCGCGCTGACCCCGCAAGGGGCGACGCACGGGGTCCGGCAGGCGGGCAACGACTCACATATGAGGTGGTCCCACAAGGTCCCACTCGCGCCGTATGACGGCAAGAGTGATCTACGCGCGTACCTGGCGCAGTTCGACTGTGTGTGTAAGGGCAACGGTTGGGGTGAGGACGAAGGTGGAGTACACCTGGTGGCCGCATTGCGCGGCGCGGCGGCGGAGGTGCTGACGGCATTACCAGCGGGTGCTCTCACCCTGCCAGCCCTCCGCGACGCCCTAATTAATCGATTCGGCATAGAACAGCAGAGCGAGCTTGTTAAAGCGCAGCTCGCGCTGCGAAAACGCAAGCCCCAGGAAGCCATCGGGGAACTTGCCCACGACATTCGCCGCGCAGTGGGGATCGCACATGCTAGCATGGCAGCGGATTCCCGGGAAAGCCTGGCGCTGGACCATTTTATCCAGGCCCTCCCGGATATTGAGCTCCGGCAACAGCTCGCCATGTGGCGCCCGCAGACTCTGAGCCAGGCGGCTGACGCTGCGGCCCGTTGGGAAGCAGCGAGGCCTCTAGCCCGAGGGGGCGAGCGTCTCGCAATGGCGGTCCGCCAGGTGGGACCCCCGATGGAGGGCGGACCCCTTAGGGGACCCGCCCCCGACGTGGGTCCTGACCTGGCGGGCATGGTCCGGAGGCTGGTGGACCAGCGCCTGGCGGGACCTGGACCATGGCAGGCGGCCCCGGAGGTGGCCCGCGGTGGACCATGAGCGGGTAATCCAATTCGGACCTACAGGGGGGGGAATTTGGAATTCCGGAGGCAAGCACCTTATCAGGTGAGGTGCTATACCTGCAACCGCCTGGGTCACCTGGCGCGGCACTGTCGAAACACGCGCCGGGATGATCCCCGGCAGTTGAGGTCCTCAACTCCGCCCAGGGGGGAGCGGGTTAGCCGACCCCAGACACCCCCCCGCCAGACCCCGGGAAACTAGAAGGTGTCGGGCACGTAGGGCGGTGTTCGGCAGCAGAGGATGGAGGAGAGCCCTCATTGACGCGACAGGTCATTTATTGTGGCCAAATTGGAACCGGTAGCCTGACAATTAGATGCAAAATTGCCGGCGTGGGGGTAGACGCCGTAGTGGACACAGGAGCTAGCGCCACGATCATCAGCCCTGTGGTCCTTGATTCGAGCGCAGGTGGCTGGGATAAGATCCAGCGCCTGCAAAATTATAGTTTGCAGCTTGCTACCGGGGTAACGGCCCCGATCATAGGGCGTGGTTCTGTGACCCTCAAGTTAGGGTCGGTAAGGAGGGAGATAGATGTTTGGGTGGCGGAGGTGTGCGACCCATGTTTAATAGGGTTGGACCTGTTGACTGCCAGCGGTTGTAAAATCGACTTGTGCCAGGGGATCCTGCAGGTGGGAGTAGAAGAGCTGCCGTTAGGGGGAGTGAGCACGGCCGAGAGAGCGGAGCTGGAGGCTTCCGAGGCCGTGACCATCCCCCCAAGGGCCGAGGCGATAGTGCCGGCCCGGTGGGCAGCTCGCCCAACATGGCAGGAGTCCTGCGGCCTGGTCGAACCGGTGGCAGCGCAGTCCATACCGGGTTTAATCGTGGGCCGCACCCTTGTAAAAACGGACGGACCGGTAGTGGCCGTCCGAGTAGTAAATGTGAGTACAGAACCACGCACTATAGTAAGGGGCACGAGGGTAGCTGGCTGCACCCCAGTTGAGGAAGTCGCGACAGTGAGGGGCGAGAACGTCCAGCCGAGCCGACCCCGGGGGGAGCCTTCAATAACAAGTAGGAATTGGCCCGATCCCATTTGCGAGATGGTAAATCGTAGTAGCGTAGAGTTGGGAGGTACCCAGAGGGAGGCCTTACACAAACTGGTTGGGTCCCATTTGGACCTCTTCTCCCTGTCCACCGAGGATATTGGACGTACGGGCCTGGTGAAACATCAGATCCACACCGGTGAGGCCCGGCCTATTCGTCAGGCCGCCCGACGGCTCCCTTGGAGCAAGAGGGCGGAAGCTGACGAGCAGGTTGCAAAAATGCTCGACGCAGGTGTGATCGAGCCCTCGGGAAGTCCTTGGATGTCACCTGTTGTGCTGGTCAAAAAGAAGGATGGGACCACGCGGTTCTGCGTGGACTATCGCCAGCTAAACAACGTGACACTCAAGGACTCATATCCCCTGCCAAGGATTGATGACACCCTCGATGCCGTTGCGGGCTCAAATTGGTTCACAACTTTGGACCTCAAGAGTGGGTATTGGCAGGTGGAGATGGATAGGGCAGGGAAGGAGAAAACGGCATTTTCCACAGGTAAGGGACTGTATCAGTTTACTGTGATGCCGTTTGGTTTGTGTAACGCCCCCGCCACCTTTGAGAGATTGATGGAGCATGTACTAGGCGGCATGCCATGGCAATCATGCCTGGTGTACCTGGATGACGTCCTGGTACATGCCCAAACGTTCCCCCAGGCACTAGCTAATTTGGACCAGGTGTTCGGGTGCCTCAGACAGGCAGGGTTGAAGCTGAACCCGAGTAAGTGCACTTTGTTTGCAAGAGAGGTGGCCTATCTAGGTCACGTGATTGGCCGCGAGGGGGTAAAAACAGACCCAGACAAAATTAAAGCGGTAGAGGAGTGGCCCGCACCACGTACCATCAAAGAGGTGCGGGGATTTTTGGGACTCTGCTCCTACTACCGGCGCTTTGTGGCGAAATTTGCGGAGTTGGCCCGTCCCCTCCACCGGCTTACGGAGAAGGGGACGCGATTTAATTGGACACGGGAGTGCCACGAGGCCTTCCAAAAATTGAAGGGGTGTCTAACATCCGCACCCCTTCTAGCTTACCCCACTAGTGACGGGACATTTACCCTGGACACGGATGCGAGCCAGGAAGGATTGGGCGCAGTTTTGTCTCAGACACAGGAGGGCGTGGAGAGAGTGATTGGTTATTATAGTCGGGCCTTAAGTAGGCCCGAGAGAAATTATTGCGTCACTCGCAAAGAGTTATTGGCTATGCTGGCTGCCATGAACCATTTCCACCCGTACTTGTACGGGCGGAAATTTTTGGTTAGAACTGACCATTCCTCCTTGCAATGGCTCCTTCGGTTCAAGGAACCGGAGGGCCAAATTGCAAGGTGGTTGGAAAAGTTGCAGCAGTACGATTTTGATGTGGCCCATAGGGCCGGGAAGGCCCATGGTAATGCGGACGCACTCTCTCGGCGTCCTTGTCTGGGGGAAAACTGTAAATTTTGTGCGAGACACGAGGAGAGGGAGCAATTGGGCGATTCCGCCCCGATTCTCGTCGTCCGGGCAACCCGGGTGAGAGGGCCAATTTTGCCACTAACCGCGGACGAGGAATTTGGAGAGTTGGCTTGGAGCACGGCCCAGCAGGAGGATCCTGTTCTGGGGCCGGTGTTCCAATGGGTCAAATTGGGGCAAAGACCAAAGGGGGAAGAGGTCACCCCCCTCGGGGCGCAGACAAAGGCATATTGGGCTCAGTGGCAGACCCTGGAATTGAAAGGCAACATCTTGTATCGCAAGTGGGTGGAGGTTCCCTCTGATCGAACTTCCTGGCTGGTGATAGTCCCTGACAAATTCAAGAACGTCATATTGCAACAGGTGCATGGTACCCGCTCCGGCGGCCATTTGGGCAGGACAAAGACAATATCTCGGGTCCGCCGGAGGTTCTATTGGGTGAATATGGGGCGCGACATACAGGACTGGTGTCGGAGATGCGACGCCTGTTCTGCCAAAAAGGGACCAGCACGGAGGATGAGGGCCCCCCTTCAATTACATCAGGTGGGGGCCCCCCTTGAGCGGGTGGCTATGGATATTCTAGGACCGCTGCCCCGCACCCGCCAAGGTAATAAGTATATCCTCGTTGTAATGGACTATTTCACCAAGTGGCCGGAGGCCTACGCCCTCCCCAACCAAGAAGCAGGGGTGGTAGCGCAGGCCTTCGTGGAAGGATTTGTGTGCCGGCATGGGATTCCACAGGAGTTGCACACCGACCAGGGACGAAATTTTGAGAGCAAATTGCTAAAAGATGTGTGCAGTCTCCTGTCAATTCGGAAAACCAGAACAACGCCTTTAAGACCTCAATCTGACGGGATGGTGGAAAGATTCAATCGAACTCTAATCCAACAACTGGCACTGTTCACCACCACCCGTCAGGATGACTGGGACGAACATCTCCCTTACTTGCTCATAGCCTACCGAACCAGCCAGCACGGGGCCACCGCATGCAGTCCAGCGTTGCTTATGTATGGGCGGGAGTTACGGGCTCCCGCCGACTTGCTATGCGGTCCCGTGCCAGACACAGTGGTTAACCCGCCGAGGGAGGGGTACGCACGTCACCTAGAGGAAGGCATGGAGCTAGTCCATGCCTTCGCCCGCCGCCAACTCCATCTGGCGGGGGAAAAGATGAAGCGCAGGTACGACGACCGGAGCCAGGGGAGTCAATACGCTCCGGGGATGAAGATTTGGTTCTTTAATCCCCGGAGGCGAAAGGGAAGGTGCCCAAAACTCACCTCCCCCTGGCAAGGCCCAGGAGTCGTCCTGTCGCAAATCTGTGACGTGGTCATTAAGATCAAAATGGGGCCACGAGCCCTCCCTCGGATCGTCCACGCCGACCGGATAAGACCTTACACCGGCGAGCAGGCGCCCCCGTGGATTGCCTCGGCTTTAGATGCCGAGGCGGGACCAAGTACCTCTGAATAAGGGGGGCTTATTAGTGCCAGAGGACTGGGGGATTGAGGAGCGATAGGCCCGGTGGGAGAGGGTGGCATCCCTGCCACCTTTCCCATGTGGGGCAAAGGAGCAATAGTTTATGGGGTGTATGGCAGTGAAAACTAGCCCGGGTGGGTTAGGATATTGATAGGGATCTAGCGAAGATGACAGTAGGTAACGTTAAGTTTAGTTAGTGACTGATACCTGTAGTGGGGACGCAGGTAGATTAGTATGGATGATAATGACGTGGGAGCGCAATAGTTTAAAGGGACGACTGGGAAGCGCAAGTTTCAGAAGGGAGTAGTTAGCTGAGATGATGCCGTGTGTGTGAAGGTTGAACAGGTGTGATTGCACAGGTGTGCAACTGGACAGGTGTGTGGAGCAGTGTGTGAGTAATGAGTGTTGTGGATCAGCGCGAATGCGCTTGGGGAGAGAAGGGTGCAGGTGGCACCAGGTGTGAGAGCACAGGTGTGCAGGTACAGGTGTGTGGAGAGAGTTGGAGTGAGTGGTACGGAGTGGTGTGCATGGTGCGAAGGTGTGGATGGGGGAAGAGTGGACCCCTTTCACGAGTACCCGGGGCGGGTAGTGTAAGTGTTAGGTAGAGGGTGCAGGTAAATTGTGGTTGGATATTGGCATTTGTGGTGCGGTTGCAGAATGGTGTTGTGAATGGGTGCATTAGTGTTGTGGAAATGGCTGGGCGTGTAGCCTGTTAGTGTGTGTAGTTGGTTGGGCACTCCACCACTGTGAGGATGTCGGCCAGGTGAGGCCGCAGGTGGGCTCTGGGAGCCGGTAGTTGTGAGTGGGTGCCTGAGGATCCCGGGTGTGGATCGGGCGGCCCAGTGCCAGAGAGGGCACGGAGTGGGGAGAGGGCCAGAGGGCCTTCCCCTGGTAGTTAGGTTAGGGTAAGGAGCGGGTAAGCTCGGAGGCAACTGCAGTGGTGGAGGTGTGCAGGTGGGTAGACCCACTGGGAGAGGTACACGTCGCAGCCCAGAAATTGTACGAGGGCACCGGGAGATGAATCGGGGGAGTGAGACCCCAAATTGAAGAGCACCACAGTTGGCCAATGGGAATTGGTTTTTAGAACCCATAGTGTAAGAGGGCCAATGGTTTGGCCGGAGAAAGACCCCGGGTAGTGTAAAGTTGTTAAAGTCATTTAGGAGATAGTTAGGATTGATGAACCTGTCGCACCATACGCAGCCACTTACCTGTGGTGATGATGATGACTCCACACCTGTGTTTTCTTTGTTTTGTGCAGGAAATGAGATTGCTGTGAGGATTTGTGAGACGCATCACGACGTGGATGAGACATTGGGGTGATTCCATCTCTCCCTCCCTAGGAGGGACTGATGATGAATTGGTAATGGCAAATTTTGATGTTGAGTTGAAAATGGCAAATTTTGATGAGAGTTGAAAATGGCAAATTTGATTGGTTAGGAGGGAGAGAAGACGAATTTGGTTTATGGGAGGAACGGGGAAGACAGTAGGGATGTTTGTTGATTTGTAAAGTAGATGTTTATGGGTAGTGTTGTGTTGTGTGGATACAGTAAGGGGTAAGGGAGGGGCCATGTAGGTTACCTGGTGGGGGGGGGGGGCGTACGATAGGAACGTACCTGTCTCACCTGGTTCCCATGTGCCCCCAGTGTGCATCACCTTACATTGCGTGCACTTTTGCGCCCTTACCACCTTACTCACTTGTTTCTTCTTTTGTCTCCCACCTCCGAGGATCTGGCTTTGGGGTAGAGAGAGAGGAGAGAGAGGTGCTGGCTGCGCAGTTGTGGGCCTGCACTTTCGCTGTTTGCTGCCGGGATCGATACACCATATGGACCGCAATGTTTGTGGCCACCCACAATGGACCGCAGTTCGTTTGCGGCCAAGCACCACCCGGGGATGGACCTATGGGTCAACGTGGCACCTATGCCATACAGGTGAACCACTTTTAGTTACCACCAAGTGCACCACAAGAAGAGCAAGAGACACCTGCAGGGTTAGGGGTTGTCGAATTTATTTTTATACCAATGAACAATGGTGACTGCACCGGATGGTGCTGACTGTGTGGTGGGGTGGTGCTTTTGATGCTGGGAAAGGGTGCTCTGCACGTTATTAAAGGCCGTCGGCCACAGAGCACTCGTGGGTTGGTGTATCGATGCTGGCAAGCGCGCTCTCTCTATGCATAACATCTGCATGTGTTCCTCCAAAGACAGGTCCTGGATCGTAGTGTAGATATCAGCGTAATCTTGTAAATAATGCTCCCTACCGGCTGTATGTTTAGTTTGAGGATTCTTTCCGGATTCGGTTATCCTGTGGGTGTGTTTCTGTGAGGAGAAGGGTGCAACGTCGCAGGGGGACATATTTACTCATTTGTGAATATCTGTAAAACTGTCGCACTCAGGGTAGAGTTAATAGTAGAGGGAACTACATTGCGTGCCACACTAAAGTAGGTAAAAATTTATCGGGTCGGGACGCCCCGAGGGTAGAGAAGGGTGCAATGTTGCGAATATGGAATTTGGCCTCCATATCCGCTTGTAAATATTCCCCTATTTTCTCCAATACTCCCCAACTTTCCCCAATCCCCCATTCCCTAGTCCCATTGCATGTAAATAACAATCAGTAGAGCCGACCTTCCCCTTATTCCCCCATTAAATGTCGTGCCCAGGTCCACCGCACCACACGTAGACAACTTTCGGACATCTTCCTAGTTATTCTTATTCTATGTCAGTTAAGGCCTCGTCTCCATTAATTATGACTCTTCGTTGCACCAGAATGTGATTATATGGCATCAGTAGTGAGTTTAGGACCTTTCCCATACCTCCTTCCATCTTCTTCCCCAACAATTACAACAACAACAGAGGAGATGGCGGCGGAGCGGGGGAGGATGCGTCCTCACACCGGCTCGATTAGCTCCAGACCATGCGCTCCACGGGGTTACCACGAAGGGGCTCCTTGTCAGCTCCTCGTCAAGGGCGGAGCCTGGTAAACCCCCCGCACGCACCCAATGAGAAGCAACGTGCCGATTCCACGAGGCGGAGCTAACGAGCCGAGGGCGTGTCACTCCCCGCCGGATATACGCGGCCCCGCGCCGGATGTGACGTCAGATGCGCCCCCAGCCTGAGACGAAAAGACGCCACCTCGAGCGCTGTGCAACCTCCTGCATCTCTGGACCGGACCGAGTCGATTCTGCCTTGAGCCAAGAGTGCACCTTGAGCCATCGACTGCCTGCCTTTCCTTGCCATCAATCCCCGTGTGAGTCAGCATTTTGTCCCGTTTATCTGTCGTCTGTTGGGAATAATATAAGATTGTGTCTAAGTGCTTGTCTTTCTATGCTGTCCCTCTTGTAGTTGTAATCTAACCTTCCGCCTTAATATAACCTCCTCCGGAGGTCTTGAGAACTGAACCCCTGGTGTCGTATTGTGTTATTGTAATCCAGCCGGGTGTCTTCTTTTTCTTATTGAGCCAGCATCGCGCGACTTCGTCGACGTCGAGTATAGTCGGGTAATTTGTGCGGACACGACGGCCATTCCGCTCGGCCCACTTTAACATCAAAGTCGTGTCTGTAACACTATTATGTACCAACATGTGGCAGCTACATTGGGATGGATGCTGTGAAGAGAAACGGGTTGAGATGGTTTGGTCATGTGTTGAGGAAGGATGAAAGTGACTGGTTGAGAAGAGTGATGGAAATGAGTGTAGAAGGAAGTAGAGGACGGGGAAGACCGAGAAAGACTTGGCTAAAGATGGTGGAAGAAGAAATGCGGGCAAGGGGGTTAACAAGAAGAGATGCAGAAAATAGGGCAAGATGGAGAAGATTGTCATGGGTACCGCAAGGCTCACCCCCGCTCTAGCAGGGAAAACGGCCTTAAAATGCCTGTTGTATACGAAGCACAGTTCGGTATTGCTTACACAATACGTAAGCATACCCCACTAATATATATATACACACACACATATATGAAATGCCTGGAATGAAATTGCATTAATTTAGACTTTTTCCACCTTTATTTACACATCGTAACCCACAACTTCCAAATGAAAAACAAATGCTACAAATTTCAGAAAATTCGTTTAAAATACAAAACTTGAATATCTTAGTTGGATAAGTGTCCACTCCCCTTAGTTAGTTAATACTTGGTGGAATCAACTTTGACAGCAATTACAGCTGTGAGTCTGATGGAATTGGTCTTTACCAACTTTGTACCCCTTGATTGGGCAATATTTGCCCATTCTTCTGTACAAAGCTGTCCAAGGTCAGTTAAGGTACATGGAGAACGTTGATGGACAGCAATTCTCAAGTTATGTCACAGACTTTCAATGGAATTTAGGTGAGGGCTCTAACTGGGCCACTCAAGTACATTTATATTTTTGTTCCTTAGCCACTCCAGTGTAGCTTTGGCTGTGTGCTTCGGGTCATTGTCATGCTGAAAGGTGAACTTCCGTCCCAATTTCAGCTTTCTTACAGAGGGCAGCAGGTTTTCCTCTAACATTTTTCTGTATTTTGCTCCATCCATTTTCTCTTCCATCCTGATAAAGTGCCCCAGTCGCTGCTGATGTGAAACATCCCCATAACATGATGCTGCCACCAACTTGCTTCACAGTAGGGATGGTGTTCTTTGGATGATTTGCTGTGTTGGGTTTGCACCAAACGTAACGTTTTGCATTTAGGCCAAAAAGTTCATCTTTGTTTCGTCAGCCCACAAAACGTTTTGCCACATGACTTCAGAATCACATGTGTGGTTTTTTGCATTCCTCAAATGGGACTCAAGGTGGTCTTTTGTGAGTAATGGCTTCCTTCTTGCCACCCTGCCGTACAGGCCAGACTTTTGGAGTGCTTGGGATATTGTTGTCACATGCACACAGTGACTAGTCTTTACCATAAAGGCCTGCAGCTCTTTCAAAGTTTCCATTGGCCTCTTGGTGGCCCTCTTTGATCAGTCTCCTCTTTGCTTGGTCATACAGTTTGGAGGGACGGCCTGATCTCGGCAAGGTATTGGTGGTACCATACGCCTTCCACTTCCTAATGATTGTCTTGACTGTGCTCCAAGGGATATTCAAGGTCTTTGAAATGTTTTTATATGAATCCCCCTGATCTGTGCCTTTCGACAACTTTATCCCGGAGGTCTTTTGAAAGATTATTGGTGCTCATGGTTTAGTCTGTGCTGTGAAATGCACGACCCAGCAGAGGAAACGTACAGGAACAGCTGATTTTATTCTGAAATAATCAGAAGAACTATAATTTAAAACAGGTGGAGGCCAATTAACTTGGTGTGTTCTTTTGAAGGTGATTGGTTACACTTGAGCTAATTTACAATTGCTATTATAAGGGGGGTGGACATTTATCCAACCAAGATACCCTTGTTTTGTATTTTTAATTACTTTTCTGATATTTGTAGAATTTGTTTTTCACTTGGAAGTTGTGGGTTACGATGTGCAAATAATAAAGGTGAAAAAGACTGATCTAATGCGTTTTAATTCCAGGCTATAAGTCAACAAAAGGTAAAAAATTTGAAAGGGGGTGCAGACTTTGTATAGGCACTGTTTATACTGTAAGTGTTTCACATAAGCCTTGGTAATTTGTTTCTATTTAAGAAATTACATCGAGAGATCACACATACAGTTCTCCATACATACTGTATACGATTGTGCACTCGTGCACCAACTTATGAAAGGGAAATCGAAGCTTCTTGAGTGACAAGAAAAATGGAATTGAGGGAAAATATTGTTGTGACTGTGGAGATGGTTTGGGAGTGGGTATATCAAGACAAATTGCTTGTCCTTCAACCAGGTTATTTCAGCTACTCACCTGCTATACATGGAGTTGTTTCGAATGGGATGGAATTGTGCACTGCATGAGGGACATTTTTGTGATTTTGGCCTTCATTAAGCCACGTGGCAAACTGGAGAAAGCTTCCCTGCTCTGTGTTGTATGAGAGTGTTTGACACCATGGCGACAGTAATCTGCTTCCACGTTTTCCATTTGGGAGATAAATATAAACTAAATTGGTTGGGGCTTCATGTGCTTTTTTACAAATTGGTCTGCAATCATTTTTATAGTAGTATCTTCTTACCATGAGCAATGGCGTCTCCCTGAACAAAATTTCTCAATGTAAAAAAATACCTTCGAACCATAGAAACAGTAAAATTTGCCATATGTATATGTATATGTATATGTATATATATGTATGTGTATATGTATATATATTTATGATCAGTGATTATGATTTATGGCATATTATGATCAGTTTTGGATGCGGTTTGCGACACAGTCCAATGTAACAGAGTGACAGAAGTTGGAAGTGGGGATCCCGATGGGATGGACCTTCTCCCCTATTTTGTTTGTGCTGGTTATGGAGTTGTTGATACGTGCGGTGAGTGGACATGGGAAAGAAGTGGCGCGAGCCCCTGGTCAGAGGTTGCCAGCAATGTTTGCTTTCATGGATGACCTGACAGTTGTCCAACAGTCCGCTGATGCAGCAGTAGAGGTGCTGGGATGACTGGAAAGGTTGATGCGGTGGGCAAGAATGGGATTTAAAGCAAGAAAGTCGAGGAGTGTGGTCGTGAGACGAGGAGTGGTGGATAACATGCACAGGTTTGAGCTGGGAGGGGAGGTGGAGGAGGTCAGAAACAAGCTTTTGAGAGGTTTGAAGAGGATTGATGGATGTGGTTTGCCAGGTAAGTTGAAGGTATGGTGTTTGAAGTTTGGATTGATGGCACGAGTATTGTGGCCATTGATGATGTATGATATTGCGATTGGGCATGTAGAGAGGATGGAGGTGGTGGTGAGCGGGTTTGTGAGGAGGTGGTTGGGAGTGCCACGCTGTTTGATGAACATTGCCTTTCATGGTCAGGGTGGAAAACTCCAGTTTCCCTTGACATCATTAACTGAGGAGTTGAAGGTGGTGAGGGTGCGTGAGTTCATGATGTTGCGGGATTCAAGTGATGCAGTGGTAAAGAATGCTTTCCCAGAGAAGAAGGGAAGTCGGAAGTGGAATGCAAGAGCAGAGGTGGACGAGATGGAGGAGCGGTTGCAACAGGAGGTCATGGGGATGGTACAGCATGGGAAGCATGGCTAGGGGTGGATGAAGCATGAGCGATGGGGAAAGGCATGTGTGAAAGAGAGGAGGAAGATGGTTAAGAGGGAGGTGAGAAGAAAGGAAGAGGAGGAGAGATATGTGAAAGCAGTCGGTCAGGCACAGCAAGGTGCTTGGACTAAGTGGGAAGGTGTGTGGGTGAGGATGTTGAAGTGGCAAGAGATTTGGAGGATGGAGCCAATATTGTTGAATTTCCTGTTGCGGGCAACGTATGATGTGCTTCCGTCACCAGTAAACTTGAGATTGTGGGGGTTGTTGCAGGAGGAGAGATGTTATTTGTGTGGAGGTGTGGGAGCGGTGCTGCATGCACTGAGTGCATGTTCAGTAGCATTGGCAGCAGGACAATACAGGTGGCGACATGACCAGGTGCTGGCGGTGGTGGTGCAGATGGTGCAACACGAGGTGCTGAGGTCGAGAGAAAGAAGAGTGGAGAAGGAGACTGATGGGGAGAGGTGTGGTTTGTCAAAGAGGGCCAAGTGGTAAGAGGTGGAAAGAGGATGAGGTGGAAACCAAGAGGGCTGTCAGATGCTTGTGATTGGCAGGTGGTTGCAGACCTAAAGCCACAATTGGTATTTCCAGAGGAGATCTGTGTGACAAGGTTGCGGCCTGACATTGTCATTTGGTCAGGTGCAACAAGACAGGTCATCTTCGGGGAATTGTCGGTACCTTGGGAAGAGAACATGGAGAGGTGCACGAGAGGAAGAGAGGAAAGTACAGTGAGCTGGAGGCAGAGTGCCGGGAGAAGGTTGGCGAGTTTCGTGTCAGCCATTTGAGGTGGGGTGTAGAGGGTATATTGGCAATTCCTTTTCTGCATTTCTTGCTCGGCTGGGAGTGTGGGACAGAAAGAAGGAGGATGTGTGACAAGGTGGCCCAGGTTGCCTTGAAAGGCTCATTTTTGATATGGAGGAAGATTATGGAGGCACGTCGAACGGTGTAGGTTGGTTGTGTTTTTGTTTTTTTTTTGTTACGATTATTATTTCTTATTTTGTGTATACGAGTGAGTAGGTGAGGGTGTGTGTTTTTGCATGAATGAATTTTTGCATGAGTGTGTGTTTTTGTATGTTGAGTGGTGTATGTTGTAAGGGTAGGTGGTTGGTTGGTTGGTGTTGTATGTATATGTGTGTGTATGTGTGTGTATGAATGACTGATGTGTTTATTGGTGAGTGGTGAAGGGTATAAAGGTGGGTGTTTGAGTGTTCCACCATGTTTGTTTGGTGCTGTGGATTCTGGATGCGGAGGTGTTGTTGTTGTAGTCTGCATTCTCAATGGCTGGGGGTGGGGCTATGTATGCATCCAGGTGTAGCTGCTGCATGTGGAGGTGTATGTGCCCCTGCTGGCCCACGTTAGCTGACCGTATTGAGGTTGAAGGGCCGAAATGGGATGATGCTGAGGACCTCGACTGAGGATCCGGTCATTGAGGCACACTTGTGACCAGGTATATTTTGAAATTATACAAATATATATATATATATCTATATATATATATATATATGGTATCTGTAATCTGGTTCTCCCACCTAATGAGCGAACATCATGACGTCATCACTGCTAGATGGTTCCTCTGGAGCTTTGCAGGCAATGCGGACATGCATGGCGATGACGTCATGATGTTCGCTCATTCGGTGGGAGAACCAGATTACAGATACCATTATAGTAACTCCCAACCGCAACCAGGTCGACTCCATATGATGAGTGGATACCAGAGATAACGTTTACCGTGTGGCAGGCGGTGCTTATCGCTCCCAGCAAGGTGCAGCAGCAGCTGTATGGGACACCTTGCTGGCGGTTCTCCACTGATGATATGAAGGTCGCATAGTGACTGATATATATATATATATATACTGTATATATATGTATATATATATATATATATATATATATATATATATATATATATATATACTGTATGTATATATATATATATATATATATATATATATCTATATATATATATATATATATATATATATATATATATATATATATATATATATATATATAATATTATATATATATATATATATTATATAATATTATATATATATATATATATATATAATATTATATATATATATATATATATATATATATATATATATATATATATATATATATATATATATATATATAATATATATATATATATATATATATATAATATTATATATATTATCTATCTATAATTCCAGTAATCTCTGTGTGAATGTCTGTGTGTGTGTCTGTGTGTGTGTATGCGACCGCTGTTTCTCGACAACTACCGGTCCGATATACTTGAAACTTGCCAGGTATATTGCTGGGGACCCGAGGATGTGCCTTTTCAAGGTTTTAAATTAATCGGACAAGTAGTTACCGAGCTATGGCGATTTCTTTACCAAACTCCGCAAGCCGTTCGCTTTGGACCAAACCATTCCATGTAAATAGAGGGGGGGGGGGGGGATTGTCACCGTACTCGCAAGCCGTTCGCTTTGGACCAAACCATTTCATGTAAATAGAGGGGGGGGGGGGGATTGTCACCGTACTCGCAAGCCGTCGCTTTGGCTTTGCGAATGGACCAAACCATTTCATGTAATAGAGGGGGGGGGGATATAATTTTAGATATATATATAGTAACGGGCATGCCCTAGTATATATAAAACACAGTTTGTGTGTGTGTGTGTGTGTGTGTGTGTGTGTAATGTTACCGATAGACTCCTAAACGGAGAGGCTCACGTGCTTGATATTTGGCATAGACATGGCCAATGAGCCTGAGAAGAACATGGCGACCTAAAAAAAATTATTTCATAATATTTCTTTCCCATATTTTTACCTCAGCGCATTTCAGCGAGGATTATTATGCACGGAATTTGAGGCGGTGGCAGAGCAGCGCACTGATTCGCTCAGAGCGATCACGTGATGTTCCTTGCCGCCATAAACTCAGTTACGCGTTCGCACGTATTTCAGAGCGAAAAGCGATTGCGTTTTTTCACATTTCAGCGAGGAACATTGCCATTCACACCACATAGGTTTTTTTTTCTTTCATCTTTACGAGATCCATATTTTTTATCATATTTACCTCAGCGCATTTCAGCGAAGGATATTATACACAGAATCTGAGCAGGTGGCAGAGCAGCGTGCTGATTCGCTCAGAGCGATCACGTGATGTTCCTTGCTGCCATAAACTCACAGTTACGCGTTCGCACATAATTCACACGTTCAAAAC
>NC_136265.1:188460069-188510069 GCF_964187855.1 Myxine glutinosa
TCAAAAGCACGACACAGCGCGCGCTTTCCGGAGGGGCGGAGCCAAGTCGAGCAATATATATATACACATCGATCATTGATCGTGAACCGGAAAATATAATAACTTACTGATATTTAGCGACTCGAAAGGTTCTTTATCAACAACGTATTTTCTCGTGCTTCTGCTGACCTGTCTGCAAGGTGTATAAATCGAAGTCCCGAGTGCGAATCACAGGTGAGCCCGTCCTGAGGTAATTAGCGATTGGGAACGATTCAGAACCTGTGGGTAAATAATCCTTATGAAGTAAATAGTGTGTAAATAACCCTTATGAAGTAAATAGTGTGTAAATAACCCTTATGAAGTAAATAGTGTGTAAATAACCCTTATGAAGTAAATAGTGTGTAAATAACCCTTATGAAGTAAATAGTGTGTAAATAACCCTTATGAAGTAAATAGTGTGTAAATAATCCTTATGAAGTAAATAGTGTGTAAATAACCCTTATGAAGTAAATAGTGTGTAAATAACCCTTATGAAGTAAATAGTGTGTAAATAACCCATATGAAGTAAATAGTGTGTAAATAACCCTTATGAAGTAAATAGTGTGTAAATAACCCATATGAAGTAAATAGTGTGTAAATAACCCATATGAAGTAAACAGTGTGTAAATAACCCATGCGAAGTAAATAGTGTGTAAATAACCCATATGAAGTAAACAGTGTGTAAATAACCCATGCGAAGTAAATAGTGTGTAAATAACCCTTCTGAAGTAAATAGTGTGTAAATAACCCATGCGAAGTAAATAGTGTGTAAATAACCCTTATGAAGTAAATTGTGTGTAAATAACCCATATGAAGTAAACAGTGTGTAAATAACCCATGCGAAGTAAATAGTGTGTAAATAACCCTTATGAAGTAAATAGTGTGTAAATAACCCATATGAAGTAAATAGTGTGTAAATAACACACATGAAGTAAATTGTGTGTAAATAACCCATATGAAGTAAACAGTGTGTAAATAACCCATGCGAAGTAAATAGTGTGTAAATAACCCTTATGAAGTAAATAGTGTGTAAATAACCCATATGAAGTAAATAGTGTGTAAATAACACACATGAAGTAAATAGTGTGTTAATAACCCATATGAAGTAAATAGTGTGTAAATAACACACATGAAGTAAATAGTGTGTAAATAACCCATATGAAGTAAATAGTGTGTAAATAACCCTTATGAAGTAAATAGTGTGTAAATAACCCATGCGAAGTAAATAGTGTGTAAATAACCCTTATGAAGTAAATTGTGTGTAAATAACCCATATGAAGTAAACAGTGTGTAAATAACCCATGCGAAGTAAATAGTGTGTAAATAACCCATATGAAGTAAATAGTGTGTAAATAACCCATATGAAGTAAATAGTGTGTAAATAACCCTTATGAAGTAAATAGTGTGTAAATAACCCATATGAAGTAAATAGTGTGTAAATAACACACATGAAGTAAATAGTGTGTTAATAACCCATATGAAGTAAATAGTGTGTAAATAACACACATGAAGTAAATAGTGTGTAAATAACACACATGAAGTAAATAGTGTGTTAATAACCCATATGAAGTAAATAGTGTGTAAATATCACACATGAAGTAAATAGTGTGTAAATAACCGATATGAAGTAAACAGTGTGTAAATATCACACATGAAGTAAATAGTGTGTAAATAACCGATATGAAGTAAATAGTGTGTAAATATCACACATGAAGTAAATAGTGTGTTAATAACCCATATTAAGTAAATAGTGTGTAAATATCACACATGAAGTAAATAGTGTGTAAATAACCGATATGAAGTAAACAGTGTGTAAATATCACACGAAGTAAATAGTGTGTTAATAACCGATATGAAGTAAACAGTGTGTAAATATCACACATGAAGTAAATCGTGTGTTAATAACCCATATGAAGTAAATAGTGTGTAAATATCACACATGAAGTAAATAGTGTGTAAATAACCGATATGAAGTAAACAGTGTGTAAATATCACACATGAAGTAAATAGTGTGTAAATAACCGATATGAAGTAAAGTGTGTAAACATGCGTTCCGCCTAGGTCCCCCGTCGGTGAAATGATGTGAGTTGACAGTGGAAGACGCAAGGCGGCCATCTTGGATTTTGACGTGGCGACCCAATTTTCAATAGCGTTCTTCGTTATGCCTATATACACCCACACACCAGATTAGAAGTTAGTAGTTCATTTCTTTTTCAAGATATTCCACTCACAAGGTGCAACGCACACACGCACGCACGGACGCACACACAGACGGAGGGGAAAACCATAGTTCCCCTTTCGCTCCGCGGTGCGACGGGGGACAATAACCTTTATTAGTCCCCTACCAGTGTACACCGGAGGGGACTATAGGTTTGCATTCCGTCCCTCCGTCTGTCAGTCTGTCAGTCTGTCACGCAAAGAACAGTTTTCCGGACTTTTTTTTCCTAAACTCTTAACGCTAATGATCCCAAACTTGGTACATGGTTTCCTCATGATAAGTTACAGATCAAGTTCGAACTTCACGACGTTTCGACCATTTTTGACGAAGTTATGGTACTTTGAACTTTGGTAATTTCCCCAACAGTTTTCCGTCGACAGACTGCCGGTAGGGGACATGTATTGCAGCGCAATACTCAGAATGCTTGTTAGTCCCCTACCGGTGTACACCGGAGGGGACTATAGGTTTGCATTCCGTCCCTCCGTCTGTCAGTCTGTCAGTTCGTCACGCAAAGAACAGTTTTCCGGACTTTTTTTTTTTCTACACTCTTAATGCTAATGATTTCAAACTTGGTACATGGTTTACTCATGATTACTTACAGATGAAGTTCGAACTTCACGACGTTTCGATCATTTTTGACAAAGTTATGGCACTTTGAACTTTGGTAATTTCCCCAACAGTTTTCTGGACGACAGACTGCCGGTAGGGGACATGTATTGCAGCGCAATACTCAGAATGCTTGCTTGTCCCGCGTCGCACCGCGGAGCGAAAGGGGGACTATGGTTTTCCCCTCCGTCCGTGTGTGCGTCAGCCCGTCCGTGCGTGCGTAAGCGAAGGACCGAATTCTAATTTGGTGTGTGGGTGCAACCCACGTCAAAATCCAAGATGGCCGCCGCCATGTATGTCAGAACCTTGTGAGCAGAATATCTTGAAAAACAAGCATTCTGAGTATTGCGCTGCAATACATGTCCCCTACAAAAGTTCAAAGTGCTATAACTTTGTCCAAAATGATCGAATATGCAAATTTTTGCACGGTTGATGCTTGTTTTCAAACTTGATCTGAGGTATGCTGAGAGTCACTGAGACACATGTGTGTCACGCCTCGCCTCATTGATAAGCCCGCAAGGTCGCTCCGTTGAGCGGCCTGCACGTATTGCACTGTGTGAATTATATAATTACCAACTCACGGTCTGAGGTACTAGCGATTCAAGAGATATCCATTTTTTTGTTGTTGTTGTTTAATTAACGATATCTGCCAAACCACGTGACCTATCACAAATTCCAAAATGACATTTTAGTAGACCGACATGCTGAACACATCTGTGAAGTTTCCCCTCGATTGGATCAAAAATGAGGGAGGAGCTCAGTTTTAAAGGTTCATGGTTGAAAACGTCATAACTCTGAAACCATGTGATGCATGACGTCATGCTCGCTGACATTTTTTGTTCGTCATGGGTATGCGATTTTGCCTGCAAAGTTTGGCCTCGATCTGTTCAGCTGTTGCAGAGAAAAAGGGGTTTTCGTGTTTTCACAAAAAACAATATGGCGGCCGAACCACGTGACCTGTGACGTCATAATTACCATTGAAATATTCTACAGACAGAGTCCCTCCTACGGTGAAAATTTGATCTCAATCGGTCCTGTTATTGGAGAGAAAATCTTTTTAAAAGGAAATTAAAACTTAAAATGGCACTGAGTTAAGGATCATCAGAATCATCAGAATTCCCAAAGTTCAAAGTGCCATAACTTTGTCAAAAATGATCGAAACGTCGTGAAGTTCGAACTTGATCTGTAACCTATCATGAGGAAACCATTTGCCAAGTTTGAAATCATTAGCATTAAGCGTTTAGAAAAGAAGTCCGGAAAACTGTTCTTTGCGTGACGTACTGACTGACGGACTGACGGACAGACTGACGGACGGAGGGACGGCGTGCAAACCTATAGTCCCCTCCGCTGTACACCGGTCGGGGACTAATAAACGAACTACTAACTTCTAATCTGGTGTGTGGGTGTATCTACGCATAAGGAAGAACGCTATTGAAAATTGGGTTGCCACGTCAAAACCCGAGATGGCCACCTTGCGTCTTCTACTTTGTCAACTCGCATCACTTCACCGACGGGGGACTTAGGCGTAACGCTTGTTTACCTGCAGATGCATCACAGTATCAGAGAGATAACTAAGTTTTTCATATAAGGAAAGCAGCTTCATGGTTTCGTGAAGCTGTTTGTGCATATTGCAACATATCTCTCACCCACATTGTAGTATCCTTCTCGTGTAAACTGATTATTGTGACTTTTGGGAATGCACAGAATGAACACCTGAGTGATTAAACGTTAACTCAAATTGCCCTTACCAAGCCTTATTCGCCTCCCCCTTATCAAAGGGGGATTAATCCCCTTGTCTTTTTACCCGCCGACGCGATCCGGGGCTATCACGTTCCTTCCGGTCGGTGTTAAATAGGGTTGTAAGCCGAATTAGTCTTATTACCTAAGTAATAACACCGGCTGTGAAGCAAGGAAATAACCCCACCCAAACCACTCTTTCAGTGGACACGCCGAGCGATAGCGAGCCGCGATTCGGGCCGTTAACAGGTACTAAACCCGACTGGAGCGGTTCCTAGTCGTGCCACGTTTACCCAATGGAGAAATCACTAAGACGGTCGAATTAAGAGGAAAACAGGAAGAACAGGTAATTTATTACACTTTGTAGAAATAATAAGAGGAAAAGAAGCAATGTTCAGTGAAGAGGAAGAAGCAGATACACAGGGCAGCCTTATACAGTCTTATACTTATCCTCTGGACACGGGCCTGTTCGCACTCAGACTCACTCTCACGGGGTTGTAGATGGTCGGGTTGAGGGTCTCTGGTGTCCACAGCTCACTCCGGCCCCCAACTCGTACCACGAAGCAGATGGTGATGGTAGACGGCAGGCAAGATCGCCGCGTGTCGGTGGCGCGGATCGGACAATTATATGGGGGGGGGGGATCGGTAAGCTGGTGATTATACTGGCGTACGTAATAGTTGTACCGGCGCCTTATACGCGCTCCCGGTATAGTTCGGTACAATGCGCCACTCCGGCAAGGCTTTCCCAATGATGTCACCAAAGCGCCTTTCTCAATCGAGTCCTTGAAACCAGCAATGCAATGCGCTCCCACCAAGTCCTTCGGAGGGCTCTCTTCTCAATACTGGTCACAGCGCGTCTCTCCTCATAACTCCACTCGACGAGTGCCTCTCCCTTCTCATAACTGAGGTGGGGGCCTTGCGCAAAGGGTTTTATTGCCACGCCCAGCGAACCCTCTGGAATCTCTGGCCACACCCTGCCAGATGATGTCACCTCAGCCCTGATTGGTTGTTGGGGTCTTACCGGCTCCACCCTTGATGACTGCCTGACGTGGCCACACCCCCACCCTTGCGCTCCGCCCCCCTTTTCGGGCCTTACCTCGTGGCATTTGGCTGGTTTGAGTGAGCAACTGGCAGCTAACGCTGCCGGCCCAACGCGTAACAAACTGCAAGCATCCTAATGCGAGGGGCAATGGGGTGCAGACTGGATGGTGTGCAATGGAGTCGATTGGAGGGAGGGCTGCAGAATGAACGGGGCCTACTCTTATTTGTTTTACACAATGCAGATGATAACTATTGGAAATGGCCTTATCTCACATATGCTAAGAAATAACTAACGTTCTAAGGTGACCTATGTGTTGCATGTGGCCTAACTATGGGGTGCAACCTTTAACCTTTAATGATGTTACCTGTGTGGGTTCTCAAAATCGCTACACTGCACCCCTCCTTTCGCCAGGCTCGTCCCCGAGCTGAACCCACATACCAGTGAGCCCGACCGGTTCTGATACCTGGGTCAGGACTACTTTTGAACCATTAGTGTGACACTTAGGTGTAGTTTCCTTCTACATTTAACCTAACACCCTGGGTGCGACAGTTTTAAACACTAGATATGTCCCACCTGCTGCGTTGTGTACTATCTAACTGACTCACGCCCACAATTAACCGAATTACGGAATTATTTTCAAACTACACATAAAGCCGGTGGGGAGCATGTTATTTACAAGACAACTAATTATTTACAATACTACAACCTAGGACCTGTCTTTTGTGGGAAAAGAAGGAATTTTGAAAAGAGGAAACACCGAATGCACTGCACTGCACCAATACACCCATATGCACCAAAAAAAAAATGCACAAAAAGCACCATCACCAAAACAAAATGCACAATCACATTTCAAAAATAATGAATGATGCCTTGTGCTTGGCTGGCTGCTGGGCTGCGACGTCTTCTTGCTTCGTGTTCTTCGGTGTGCCATCATCGAAACCTGAGATCTTCTTGTCCTGACACACCAAAGATTAATAAAAAAGGCACAAACTGTGTCCGCTTTTTATTTTGACCAGCAGGGCCAGCTTAGGTGGTCCGACTGCATGGCATCAAGGCCACTTAGAAACAGTGGTCCGCAGGGCAAGATAACGTTTGCCGCGATTGCCTGCCCAGGAAAGGTGCCAGGCCACAGAACGTGTGGTCCATGTGGTGTACCGGTGCAGGCAGCAGGGTGCAGCGCAAAGGTGCGGCCGCACCGCTCAGGACACCTGCACACTCCCCTCAACAAAAGGTAATGGGTCCATGGGTGGGGAGGAAAGACAAAGCATAGGTTAGCGGGGGCAAGGGCGCAAGGGTACACGTCAAAACAAGGTAATGTGACATGAGGGGCGCGGGAGAGCGAGCGGAGAAAGCTCGTCCCTAGCCGTACGTAACCCCCCCCATGTCAATCTACACTACCCTTGCCCTTCCCCGTATTTACAATTTACAAATTCCGTCACTACCGTCTCGTCTCCCATATCTACACCCTAAACCAAATTTGTCCCCAATCCCTCCCAAGAAGGAAGGGATGGAATAAACACAATGTCTCACCCACGTCATGATGCGTCTTTCCATCCAAACATTTGCAAAAACCTGGTGTGGATTCCTGTCACCATGGTGAGTGGATGTGGATGGTCCGAAGAGATTTCATCCTAGCTATCCTTCTAATTGACATTAACTCACTTTAAACTACCCGGGGTCTTGCCCTGCCACTCGGCAACTTTAACTGTGCGGTTCTAAAAACCAATTCCCATTGACCATCCTGTGGTGCTCTTCCAATTTGGGGTCTCACTCCCCCAATTTTTCAATACTGTGCCCTCGCACAATTTCGGGGCTGGGTCGTGTGGCTCTACCAGCAGGTCTACCTACCTGCGCACCTCCGCCACTGGAGTCGCCACCCGAGCTTGCCTAGCTCCTCACCTACCCTAACCTGGGGAAGGCCCTCCTGGCTCTCTCACCCCGTGATGCCCTCTCTGGCATTGGGCTACCCGGGTCCTCTCCTCGGATCCTCGGGCCCCACTGAACACTACAATGAACTCTACCTGGCTCCCAGAGCCTACCTGCGGCCTCACCTGGCCGACAGACTACCAGTGGCGGAGTGCCCCAATAACTATACTTACCAATGAAGCCCACACGCCCAGCCATCTCCACAGACTTATGCACCCCATCAAAGCAACAACTTGCTACTCCCTGCACCACAGATGTCAATATCCAATAAATTTACCTACTCCCTCTACCTAACTTTAAACTACCCTCCCCGGGTATTCGTGAAGGGGTCCATCTTACCCCATCCACTCCTTCGCACCATGCACTCCACACCACTCATTCCACACTACTCACTCCACACCATTTATTCCACACCACTCAGTATTCTCACTTGCACCCCATGCAAGCCAATCACTCAATACACTTACACTTGTCCACAATACTCCATTCACACACACACACACACACACACACACACACACACACACACACACACACACACACACACACACACACACACACACACACACACACACACACACACACACACACACACACACACACATTTCTCGACCATTGCCTCATTTGCTCACTCTCACCACAAAGATTCTCATTCACAATTCCTCATTTGCGCCGAAAGCGCATCCTCAAGCTCACACACACACAGCATCATTTAACGAACTATTTCCCTCTAATACTAGTGCTTTCCCTGTCTTCCCTTTACACGAAGCACATCCCTTGTCATTATCATCCATCTAACCTGACTACGTCCCCACTACTTGTACAATGTCTCTACTTAATTCTCATGTCTCCTAAAGTCACTTCTAATTCCCTAACATTATCCTAGCCCGCCCTCGGCTAGCTTGCACTGCCAAACCCCATAAACTACTGCTCATGTGCCCCAAAGTAGTGAATGGTAAACTACCATTCGCCACTACTATCGCCATTTGTCCACTATAGTTGAGCCTCTCGGGGTGGAAATACATTCTCGCAGCTCGGCTTCGCGAAGCCGAGCAATGCGTGCGGATGGTCAGTCTCCTGTTGGTTGGGTCCGTCCGGCATTTTCGATTCTGGGGAGGAGGCATACTCGGTCCGAGGTTCCAGGCGCCATCCTGGCGCGGAGCCTTCCGGTCTCCGGCAAGATGACCCAACCTCCCCCGGTAGGAGCACCGCGCCCGCCAGGGGGCGAAGGTCCACCTGGCCGACCTCCCCCGGAATCGTGCTGTTTTCCCCTTGCGCCACGGCATGGCACCGACCATACAGGGCGGGGCCCGGCACGAATCGTGCACGGCGCTCCTTGCGAGAGCGCTGCGGCAACGATCCCCGCCGGCTCCCGCAGCACACAAAGAACACCACTCCCCAAGAGCTCGCGTCGGCTATACGTCGGCCTAAACGCTGCCCCGGTCTGCGTCGATGCTCGAGTCGCATTCTCACACCACGCGACCCGTTCTACACTCACAAATCGCGGCGCTCCAGTGCCTCCCATACACTCCCTGCATTCTACTACTGCACTCTCTCTCCATGCACTCTCTTCCGTTCCACACTCAGGTGCACACCACTCGCTGCTCGCACACTCCATTACACACTTCACTCGCGCACATCCTGGCGCACTCATTCTACTCGCACACTCCATAATCACACACTCCTCTGTTACACACCTTTCTTCCTCCTCCTGCTTGGAATATAAACTCCTTCCGCCCTAGTCCATTGACTGGGCACCACTCCTTGCCTCCATACCACCTTCAGAGCCTTCCACAGATACTGCCTGATGCCTTCACAACTCTTAAACACCTTGTATGGCACTCCACTTGGTCCTGGAGCCAATGCCGCCCGTGCCTTCCTCAAAACTGCCTCAATCTCAGACATCTTTGGCTCTGACAAATCAAATGGAACACCTGGCTCTGTCGGTCTCACCAATCCTTCGATGTCCTCCACCACTTCGTTCCTCCTTGTGTCTGCATACGTGACACGCAGGTGACCTTCCAACTCTTCCTTTGGTACCTTCAGTACACCACATCGAGACGGCTCCAACAGATCCTTCATAAACTGAAAAGGCTTCTCAAAGAACCTCTTTCTCTTCCTCTGCCTCTCCTTTCTTCGCCTCTTCATCTTTTCCACTCTCTTCAACTTCACCAACCTCATCCTCACATGCTTCGTCAACACCTCAAGCCCATTTCTCTCCCCTTCCACTGCCCTCTTCCATCTTCCATTCGAACTCCTCAACTCCATTCTCAACTCATGGATCTCCCTCTGCCTCCTGCTCAAACATGCCTCCTTCTCACCCCTCTCTACACACTCTCACTCCAAACGTGACACATGCATACTCGAACACAATCTCATTCATCTTTCTCAATCTATCTTCCACCCTTCCTTTCAACCTTTGAAGCGCCCCACACAGCACTCCATCCATTCTCTCACATACTTCCCTTTCTCTTATACCTGGCCATTTCACTCTCCTCCTCACATCCTTTCCCTGCTGAAGTACAACCCCAGGACATACAACACTGTGGCTTGCTACCTGGCTGTTTCTCCCGGCCGTCTTACGTGTCCCCTTTTCAAAGGCACTGCGTTGCTGTACCTCCTCCTCACCCACCTTACGCACACAACCCATCTGGCTCTGATGGATATGCAATCCTCTCACTGACTCAAACTCACGCCCACACCCACACTTCTCTCGATTTTCAAAGGCACTGCGTTGCTGTACCTCCTCCTCAACCCACCTTACGCACACACCCCATTCGGCTCTGATGGACATGCAATCCTCTCACAGACTCAAACTCACGTCCACACCCACACTTCTCTCGAACCTGCCCTGCCTCCACATGTACACCATCACCCCATAGACCAACATCTCCCACACCCTTTCCTGGCCTGATGGATCCTCAACCCTCTGATGGATCCGAACTCATGTCCACACTGACACCTTACCAGACTTGCATCCACAATCCGTTCTCGTTTGTCAACATCAGTATAGGGGTCTTTATCCGTTTTATCTGTCCGTTTGGGCCCATCTCCCGCCCCACCTCTCGGAGAGCCCTTGGGGTGTTCTCTATTTTTAACCAACACTGTAAATTATGAGTGCCACACAATCCAAACCATGCAGCTTGGCAAAATGGCTTTCCAGGCCACCTGCCCCCGATGCTCTCTCCAGCGTCACCAGCCTATTCCTGGTCGCCACCCAGTCTTTCCTGGGAGTCACTGGTAGCACCAGCACAAACATAAGTTCAAAACACACCTGGTCACAAGTGTGCCGCACTGACCGGGTCCTCAGTCGAGGTCCTCAGCATCATCCCGTTTCGGCCCTTCAACCTCGATACGGTCAGCTAAGGTGGGCCAGCAGGGGCACATACACATCCACATGCAGCAACTACACCTGGATGCGTACATACCCCCACACCCAGCCAGTGCGAACGCAGACTACAACAGTAACACCTCTTTTATGGCCGAGGCCTTTTTTATTATAAAAAAAGGTAAAAAAACACGCTCAAAAATCAATCCATCAATAAACCCATCACCATCACCACCACACAAGAACCCAGGAAAATCAAAAACCAAGAAATCAAAAGCCAAGAAACAAGATATCAAACAATAAATAGGAAATCAAAGAGAGAAAGCAAACCAAAGATCAAGAAACGAAAGAAAACAAGGTTCAAAGACCAAAATGAAAATCAAATCAAACTCAATGAACCATAAATCATAAAAACCAAAGTCCATCATCCCTAGCCCAAACCCCCAAAAACCCCTCTCCCACCCCAGGCAGCAGACACCTAACTCTAACTAACCAAAGGGGAGGGAGAAAGGAAAGAAGACCCTATCCCCCCTCCAACCCCCCCGAAAACAACCAAAGAAGGGACACCTTAAAACAATAAGGGTCAAGGGGCCTTTTTTCCTTTGCATACCGAAATCAACAACCGGCTGCTAACCGCAGCCGGGAACATGCAGCCACAAACACGTTGAGGGCTCGACCCACCGCTGGAAATAATAATGAAAGAAAATCAAACCAAGGCAAAATCAAGATCAAACAAAAGGAAACCCAACTGCCCCCACCCTCCCCAGGCCGCGCCCGGGAGGGCCCACCCGGAAGATGCCCCACAAGGAAGGCCCCGGCTCCCTGAGCTGCCCACGAGGTGCGAGTGTCCCAATGAGAATCACCGCCCGACAGGGCCCGCAAGCACACCTGCCGGAGCACCCCCAACCTTTCCAAGCCCGGGCGGCAAGCTCGGTCAGGGACTACGGCTGCACATGACTGTCGCCCGCACATTTGGAAGTAACCTCCCGCGGGACCCCCCCCCCCTTCACCACGGAAAAGCCCGGCCGTATTCTCCGCTCCAGGGAGGGCTTTACGACACACCTGATGCATCGTTGCGGCCAGCACCCCGCCCCGTCGCCCGCAGGCTGTCGCCAAGCCTGTACCTTTGGAGGCAGGATTGGGCCATGCCCCATATCTGCCCAGGATCCAACCACACCCTGGTATGGAAACCTCTGGTTCTCGCTCGCAACAAGACGGTCTTGATTATACAGACCGTTCTCCAGGCCTGCCGCCACTTGCGGACAGGCACTGGTTGTGGTAGGAGCCCGCTAAACGCAAAGACGTCCCGGCTGACCATCACCAGCCAAGGCACATAGCATTCGAGGAGGCCAGCCGCAAGCGACCAGACCCCCTTGGCGACAGGGCAGTCCCAAAGGACATGCCTGACGGTTTCGTCCCCTGTGCATCCGGGTCGGGGACACTGGACCGACACGTTCAGGTCCCTCTGGAACTGAAACACCCGGATCGGAAGACACTCATGGGCGGCTTGCCACGCGACGTCCTTCTGGTCGTTGGCGAGACAGCGAGCCGAAACGTTCTCCCAAACCTTTCTCGCCGTACGTTCTGCGAGAGGCCTTCCGCGAAGGATACGCACCTCACGCAGCACCTCCCTTGGGCGCAAGTGATCCAGGACCCGCGACAACTGCCAACCGATGGGCCGACAAGTCAACAGGCCCTGCTCCCGGGCGAACCCCTCAAACATCCGGAAATGCCCCGGACACGACCCGGAAAAAGGCCGAGACAGCGGGAGGGACCGCCCTTCCAACCGCGCGACGGACGGCCCCAGAAAGAACAACAGAAAGTCCCGCGCCAGCCGGCGACCCGGGTCCTCAGACACGAATAACTCCATGAGAGTACACGCAAACGCAGACATACATACAAACACCGGGCAGGGGACACCCTTCCCACCCAAGGACGGGCTCATCTTCACAACCCTCCTACTCCTGCGCTCTGCTCGGGTACCCCAGAAGAAAGTGAAAATTATTCTTTCTAGAGCCCGTCCCACCGCAGGAGGAGGTGGGGAGATTTTCGCCAAATACAACAACTTACCGATCAAAACATTCTTGATAACTAAATTTCGCCCCTCCATGGTTAGGCGACGAGACCGCCAAGAAGCGACCTCCAATTCCAATCCCCCAATGACCGTTCGCCAGTTCTCAGCGGCCACGCCGCCTGGGTCAAAGCAGACCCCGAGGATCTTTAATCGATCTCTCCGCTCCGTGTACGGGCAAGGGGGGCCGGAGCCCGTCCTGTGCCGACCAAAGTGCATGACCTCACTCTTCTGAGGATTGATTTTAGAAGAGGAGGCCAACCCAAAACGCTCGCAGAGACCCACCAGTCTGCACATGGCGACTGCATCGGTGACAAACACCGACACGTCGTCCATGTACAGACTCACCTTTAGGCGCTCCCCATGGGTTCCGGGAATCCACAACCCAGGGAAGGATGGGTCCGCTCGCAGTGCACAAGCAAACGGTTGAATACAAAGGACAAAAAGGACTGGTGACATTGGGCAGCCCTGCCTGACCCCAGAAGCGACTGGGAAGGCTCCCGAAAGGTGTCCGTTGACCAAAACGCGGGCTTCAACGTCCCTATACATCAGGTCTACCCAATGCATCAAATTTGGCCCAAAGCCAAAACGGTCCAAAACGGCCATCATGTATTCATGTGACACTCTGTCGAAAGCCTTCTCCTGGTCCAAACTGACTATGCTCAGTGGGAGGCCTCTCTCCTCCGCTAGCTGGATCGCCTCTCGAACCAGGCCCAGGCTGTCGGACACTCTGCGTCCCGGAACAGCACAAGTCTGGTCCGGGTGCACGAGGTCCACCATGACACCGTGCACCCTCTTAGACAGCACCTTTGTTAGTATCTTGTAGTCGACATTCAACAAAGTGATCGGGCGCCAATTGGACAGATCCTCCCGATCACCCTTCTTGTGCACGAGGTTTACGACGCCCCGGCGCATCGAATCTGGAAGCCTCGCAGAGGTGGCTAGCTCCCTCACTACCTGCAGATAGTCCTCGCCAAGGACGTGCCAAAGGCGGCGATAAAACTCCACAGGCAGGCCGTCGTCACCCGGGGTTTTATTCGCGGCCAAATCCCTAACAGCGGAGGTCAATTCCTCCAGGCTCACCGGCTCCTCCAATCGCTCCCGCTGTTCGGGGCTCAGATGATTCCTCAGATGGCCGAGAACGTCGGCCATCTGGATTTGGTCAACCGGTCGTTTTTCAAAAAGCCTGGAGTAATAGTCCTCCATAGTCTGGAGGCACTTCCAGGAAATGTGACAGTAGGGGTACACTCATGTTACAAGCTGGCAACAATGTTTTTCTGAAAGCCCAGACCTCTAGGAACCCAAAAAGTCTTGTTGCCAGCTTGGGAAATGGTTTGGACCAGGTTTGTGGCCATTTTTCAAAATGGCCGCCTACATTTTTGGTGTTTTCTAATATTTGAGCTCTAGAACTTATATCTGGCTGTCTTAAAGGTCTCTAGGGTTATGACCTTATAACATATAGTCATACAACAATCCTCACCCAAATTGGGGTGCATGGCATATCTATAAGTGGATTTATTGAAGCAAAAAGGCAAAAATATGCCTGAAAAACGCCTTCATTTTGATTTTTCCAAATCACTAAATTGCATACTGTGAAGTTGTTCTTTGGTCAATTTCTTTCAAAATAGTTTTAAAATTTGCCCAGATCCCTCCTCTTCATTAGCAAATCTTCAGGAATATACCCAAGTTCTCAGAAAATATGTTTTATGCATGATCAGCTACCCCTACCCCCTAAATCACAAAACGTGCCAATTTTCAATATTTCCAGATTCCAACCAATATCATTGTTGTATGACTTTTTCTCATCATGATAGGTCCAAATTAACTTACTCTATGTGATTAGGTGTTAATAAAAATTGAATTTCACACTTTAGTGAAAATCCAAGATGGCTGCCAAATGGCCAATAAAATATAATATTTCACATTATGACGTTAAGTTAAGGTAATGCAGTCTACCATTTGATACCAACACATTTTTGAGACATAATATATTGCAATAATGATGCTTTCCTTTGTATCCTTCCTCAGGTCCTGCCCGAATCATCATTTTAACATAATTGTTGTGTTAACAATGTACTATAACATATTGCTTGTTGCATGTGCTGTAAATAGCTTTCAGTGTTGTGGTAGACATAGTCTTTGTCTCTTTCCAGATATGAATGAAGATGGAACCTGTAGCTGTGATAGGCGGGAGACGGAAGAGAGAATCAGTTGCACTGGACATCGACTGGAGCACATGCTTCATTTGCCAAGGCAACAGAAAAAATGAAAAGACAACCAAGCCCACAGATGTTGGTCTCGAACGCTTTAAAGACTGTGTGATTACGAGACAGAAATACCATGACCATGAGTACATCTCAACACTTGACAGAATACAGAGTATTGACCTTGATGATGAAAAAGAACACATAGTATGGCACAGGGGCTGTTATTCAAAGTTTACACATGCCAACCATATTGAGAGACTGAAAAATCGGCATGAAAAGGAAGCAAAGGACTCGTGTGACCAACCATCTACATGCATTCGCCCCTCTTCTAGAGCATCAGTTGCTTCAGTGTCCTGGGACAAATGTATTTTCTGTCAGGAGGATAAGGCGGGAAAGCAATTGAGGAATGTAGCCACTTTGGAGACCTCAGACAGAATACTAAATGATGCTCAAAAGAACAAGATTATGAGATGCCGGTTGGCAGGAATAAGTGACCTAATAGCTGCTGAAGGGAAGTACCACCTTCCTTGTTATGTAACCTTCAGGAGGAAGTCTGAGTCAACTGTGGTAGAAGAAGGCCCAGAATATCCACCAGATGTTTGTTTCAACAAAATGATCGAGGAGGTGGATGCTGGGCTGTCTGGAGGAGACATCTATACCATGAAAACCATCTGGCACCAATACTGTTACATGATGAGAAGAGACTTCAGTGTCTGTGTGGAGCAATGTGACCGACAGAGTTACAAAGCATTCAAGAACAAAGTCAAAAGGGTATTAGGAGATAGGGCAGATTTTGTACAGTCCATGAATCAACAGGATTCACTTCTAGTCTTCCCACTAATTCAAACAGGTATTGTTGTTCAGAACTTAGCAGAGATGGCAGATGAGCTAGAACAAAGTGAGATACAAGATTCTGATGAAACCTCCCAGCACATTCCATCTTTCTCAGCCAAAACAAAGGACAAGGAACTCTTGAGTTGGCTTTACAGAGTGGCAGTCAAAATGAGAAATGACATCAAGACAATGCCAGGACACTCAGATATTGGAGACATCAATACTGAAAGTGCACAGAAGGTGGTTCCTGAAAGCCTTTACATTTTCCTACGCCTGCTGTGTGATTGTGACAGCATATTTGAAGATTCTGAAGGGACCTCCGAAGGTGATGATGATGGAGAAAGCAAAAGGATTTTGAGCATAGCACAGGACATAGTATGTTTGGCATCTGGTGGCAGAAAGCAGACACCAAAGCAACTAGGGCTAGCTCTCACTGTTCACCAAGCAACAAGGTCCAAGGACTTGGTGCAACTAATGCATGCTGCAGGACATGGTGTTAGTTATGAAACTGTAAGAAGAGCTGACACTGCCCTTGCAAACTCTGTCTTGGCCAGATATGTTGAGCAAAACAACACAATAATACCCCTGAATTTTGCACAAGCTACCTACCAAGGATACATCAGATATGCTAATGATAACATTGACATCATAGAGGAGACCCTTGACGGTCAAGGCTCCTTTCATGCCTCACAGTCTGCTGCCTTTCGAAGAAGCATACCTGGCGAAAAGACCATTGCACCTGATGTCAAGTCAAGCAGTAGCAGATCTGTAACTGTGCCAGAGCATTTCAATGAGATTCAACCTTCAGGCATGGGCACCCAGAAACCCGAAGCAACATTTCCAGTAGCTGTGAAAGCTGATTGGTATATGGAATCGGATGCCCAGGTTATCTCTGAGGCTATGGCCATAGATGTGTCATGGCTCCTTGCACGTCAGTCTCACACCGAGGACCAGCATGTTCCAGGCTGGACAGCATTTAACCAGCGTGTGTCTGATGTGAATCCAGCAAAGACTACAGTAGGGCCTATGCCGATAATCAATGAGCCTGCACATGAGTTTGACACCATCTGGACAGTGATTCAAAACTGCCAAAGGATGACTGCTGCACTAGGGCAAACGTATACAGTACTTACCTTTGATGAGCAACTGTACTGTAAAGCCAAGATGTTGCAGTGGGCCAAACCAGACAAATGCAAAAACCTAGTGGTGATGCTTGGTGGTTTCCATATTCAAATGAATTTCACCAAGGTTATTGGACAGTACATGGCAGATTCCGGCTTGAAGGACATTCTGGTAGAAAGTGGTGTGTATGGCGAGAACACTGCACAGAACATCCTCAACGGGAAACAATGGAACCGCACAATCCGTGCCCACAAGCTTGTGTTTGAGGCATTATGGCGAATTCTGTGGCAGAAGATCCTACATTGGCTGAATGAAAATGAAGTACAGATTGATGCAGAAATCAATCAGGTATCAGAGGACCTTTCGAGAGCTTTCCAGCAGGCAGACGATGAGGCCATCTACAGTGCTCTGAGGCGTCTGGTGCCCAAGGCCTACCAGGTCAGTGCCCTAATAGAAGACATGGACAGGGAACACGAGGCAAATGTGTGGCCAATGTGCCAATGTGCCACATGTGCCACATGCCAATGTGCCAAATCCAGGAATCCCCAATCCAACAACATCCGGCTGGTACCTTGAGGACAACCAGCTGATGCCCCGTCTCATGACCAAGGAAGGGCTCACAGCAGAATGTGTCAAAATTGCGACGTGTGCATGTACCTCAAAGGCCCGTCCATGTCTAACTGGCAGGTGCAACTGTAGGAAAAATGGATTGCGGTGCACATTGGCATGCAAATGTGCAGACTTATGCAGGAACCCCCTCAATGACTGATAGTGATTAGACGACATGCATGGAAACTTGAGTATATTCCATAATGTCATATTGTTACTATGCTGGCTGTATTTGACGTAATGTAACTAGTCTTGCTTCAGCTCTGTTCCACCAATGTATTACTAGTCTATGATATGACTGTATCCCACATTCTGTCACTTATGTATGAATAGCCAGATTAGCTTGTTGGGTATGACTTTGTTAATTCAGTGCCAAATATTTGTTTAGTTTAAAGGTGCAAGCATTGCATTGACGTTTGTATTGTTTGGATCAGTGTAACATAATAATGTTTGCATTATGTATACAAGTTATGTATGTTTATTTTTGTTTTACATTAAATAATATAGCTTATATTTTACAATCGTCTATGTCTTCATTTATGTAAGTGCCTTGTTTGTCAGCTATGTTGGAACTAATATACTCCGCAAACAAGGCACTTCCAAATCCACACTACTTTCCTGAAATTCAAATGTTATAAAACATAAATTTTACATAAAGTCCCCCTCTAAAATAATACATCTTCAACTCATCAAGACTCTTTCACATACATGTGACCTATAGAATAGTAGTGCCTCATATATTTAGTATAAATGGAACATTTTAGAAGTGCCTCTGAATGAAATTGCAGTCTTATGGTCTCGCGCCACCAAATATTCTATGGCCATTTGGCAGCCATCTTGGATTTTCACTAAAGTGTGAAATTCAATTTTTATTAACACCTAATCACATAGAGTAAGTTAATTTGGACCTATCATGATGAGAAAAGTCATACAACAATGATATTGGTTGGAATCTGGAAATATTGAAAATTGGCACGTTTTGTGATTTAGGGGGTAGGGGTAGCTGATCATGCATAAAACATATTTTCTGAGAACTTGGGTATATTCCTGAAGATTTGCTAATGAAGGAGGGATCTGGGCAAATTTTAAAACTATTTTGAAAGAAATTGACCAAAGAACAACTTCACAGTATGCAATTTAGTGATTTGGAAAAATCAAAATGAAGGCGTTTTTCAGGCATATTTTTGCCTTTTTGCTTCAATAAAACCACTTATAGATATGCCATGCACCCCAATTTGGGTGAGGATTGTTTTATGACTATATGTTATAAGGTCATAACCCTAGAGACCTTTAAGACAGCCAGATATAAGTTCTAGAGCTCAAATATTAGAAAACACCAAAAATGTAGGCGGCCATTTTGAAAAATGGCCACAAATCTGGTCCAAACCATTTCCCAAGCTGGCAACAAGACTTTTTGGGTTCCTAGAGGTCTGGGCTTTCAGAAAAACATTGTTGCCAGCTTGTAACATGAGTGTACCCCTACCACCTTTTCTAGGCCACTTTTGGGGATATGCCTCCAGACTACCACTGCTTCAGTAATTTGGTCCGGATCCGAAACACGGCCTCCCCCCACATTAACCTGGGCCAAGTCGCCCCTCTGCCTGGCACATCGTTGGAAGAAAAATCTGGTACACCTTTCGTTCCCCTCCAATGCCTGCACCTTGCTCCGGAAGATGACGGCCCTCGCCCTGGCTTCGAGGAGGCAAAAAAGCTTCCCCTTCACCCGGCGGATTTTCCCCGACACGTCCCTCCCTTCGCAAAGTTTCTTATGCAGGCGCTGGAGGTATGCCTGCATGCGCTTCAAACGCTCTCGTTTCCCCGCGGCCCTCATTCGCCCGGCCGTACGGAAAAACCCTATGGTCCTACGTTTCACCTCCTCCAACCAGGCTGCCGAGGTAGGGAAGAGGCACCTAACCGTTTCCCACTCCCGATACTTCCGAACGTAGGCATGCACTAAACTGTCATCCTGCAAAAGGCGACAGTTAAGCTTCCAGAGTCCAGAGCGCTGGGGACGCACCCCATTTAATTCAATACCCAGAAACAAACGACAGTGATCTGAAAATGCCACCGCGTGAAGTACCAGGTCCGGGTCGCCAAAATTTGGTGTCAAAAGGATGTAATCAAGCCTAGCCCGACTGGTACCAGCCGCATCGGTCCAGGTGACCTCATTCCTTTCCGCACCCGTGTCCCTCAACCTAAGATCCTGAACAAGCCCTTTAAGGGCCCGCGCCGATGGCCCCAGGGGCAACCTGTCCAATCTTATATTAAAATCTCCCCCGACGATCACGGGGCCAGAGGTGGAGAGGAGGGGCCCCAACTGGCGCAGGAGCTCCACTCTTTCTTCCCCCGTCGTTGGAGCGTACACGTTGACCAGGGTCAGTGGGGTCGAGGACACCACCACCCTGAGCACGGCCAACCGCCCCGGGATAATTTCTTCTAAACTAAGGACCTCGACATTCGGGCTCTTAATAAGGAACCCTAATCCTGCCGCCCTGTTAGTGTAGCTGCCGGACCAATACGACTCTCCGTACCGCCAATTTGCACGGAGGTATCCATACTCACCGTGCGGAATATGGCATTCCTGCAACAGGCAGACATCCCATTCAAAATTGCGCAGTTCTTCAAAAATAGCGATCCTCCGGACCGTGGTACGGACTCCCCGTACATTTCAACTCGTTAGTTTAAAGCTCATAGGTGTTAGTGTATTAATCACCAACACTAGTGCAAACCACGAAAGGGGAGTCATAGGACTTATGAAGCTCCCCCCTCCTTGCCAAGACACGACGAGCTACCATTCTTCCTCCCCCTGCGGTTCTTCCCGCAGCCGGGAGCCACGAGGGTGCCCGGGAGCCAGTCCCCATCTATGCAGACATTCTCCCCGGGTAGCAGGGAGAGGTCCTCCTCCTCGGGGGTCAAATAAATTACCCCCCCTCGCCCGCCACCCGGGGAAGAAAGCCACCAGTCCTCCGCGAGCAAACCCTCCTTGAGGCCCATGGCCACAGCTGCCCCCGGAGGAGGGGTGAGGTCAACGGGTGGGGAACGACTCACGGGGGAACGTGAGCGTTCAGGGGAAGACGGCATTTGGGCCCTCCCCCGGAGACCTGCTGCGGCCAACCCCGACTGCACCCCACCCCTACCACGAGCAGGCGATCCCCCAGGCCTGGATGGGTCGCTTGATGCACGGGGGGCTCTGCGCCCCACAGGGGTTTTCTTCTTTGACGTTCTTGTGTTCTTTCCCTGTGGGGCTTTGCCCAGAGGAGCTTTCCCTTTGTCCTGGCCCCTCCTCCGACGCTTCTTCTCGATCCATTGTCCAGGGTCACTTTGCTCATAGCCGGAGGAGGAGCCATCACTTCCAGCCTCCGGCAGCGGGGTTTCTGGCACCGAGGATGTTTCTTCTGACCCCGCCACCGGAGCCACCATTCCTCGTGCATCCACCCCTCCCACCGCAGTGGGCCCGACACCCGGCGAAGCCACATCCAGGTCCTGATCTAACCCTCCCTCCTCCATGTTCTCCTTTCCCTCCACCTCCCTCCCTTTACTTTCTACGGGGCGGGGGGCTGACACACACACAAACACATTAGTCCCCCCCCCCCCCCGACCCCAGATGCAATACCCTCCCCTGACCCTTGGGCAACACCTTCCCCTGCCCCTTGGGCAACCCCCTCCCGCACCCCTTGGGCAACCCCCTCCCCCACCCCTTGGGCAACCCCCTCCCCCACCCCTTGGGCAACCCCCTCCCCAGCCCCTTGGGCAACCCCCTCCCCCACCCCTTGGGCAACCCCCTCCCCCACCCCTTGGGCAACCCCCTCCCCCACCCCTTGTGCAACCCCCTCCCCCGCCCCTTGGGCAACCCCCTTCCCCGCCCCTTGGGCAACCCCCTTCCCCACCCTGTGGGCAACCCCCTCCCCCACCCCTTGGGAAATACCCTCCCCCACCCCTTGGGCAACCCCCTCCCCTGTCCCTTGGGCAACCCCCTCCCCTGCCCCTTGGGAAACACCCTCCCCTGTCCCTTGGGCAACTCCCTCCCCCACCCCTTGGGCAACCCCCTCCCCTGTCCCTTGGGCAACCCCCTCCCCTGCCCCTTGGGCAACACCCTCCCCTGTCCCTTGGGCAACCCCCTCCCCCACCCCTTGGACAACCCCCTCCCCCACCCCTTGGGCAACACCCCCCCTGGTCCCTGGAGGCACACCGTCCCCTTTCCCTGTCCCTGGGGGCACACCGTCCCCTGTCCCTGGAGCAACACCCCCACTCCCGCCCGCAGCAGCACGCATCTTGCTCGCGTAACTCTGCGGGCAGGAGCGGAAAGTGTGCCCCGGCGCACCACAGAGGTTGCACCGCACCCTCAAATGTCCCAACTCGCCACACTGGGTGCAGATGTTCGCTGTACACCCAGTAATCAAGTGGCCAAGTTGACCGCATCGGCGGCATAATTTCGGCTGTCCCGCGTAAAAGACTTGGCCTCGGTCCATCCCAACCATAATTCCATTAGGGATATGGGTGGCCGTGCCGTCCTCCCTCGTCCGCAGCTTTACCCGGAACTGCCGAGTCCCGGTCCAAATACCGAGGCCGTCCCGGACGAGCCGTACTGGGCCTCGGATGTCCGCGTATCGACTTAGCCAAACCTTGACATCATAGTCACTCACGCCTTCGTTGTACAGGTGGACGGTCACGACTCTCTCCTGTGTTTCTGAGAGAGCCTCAACCGCCCAGTCTGCCAGTTTCCCAGCAGACCGAGCGGTAGCCCACCGGCGCCAGAACTCGGCAAGTCCCTGCCCCGTTTGAAAGGACACGTCGAAGCCATGGGCGAGGGAGATCAGGCAGAAAAAGTCAACAGCCTTGAACCCCAGCACACCCAACAATACATCTTTACCGAATCTATCTCTAGCCGGCACACTGCAATCCACTACAACAAACCGAAACCGGACACAATTATGGCGCCTGCTCGCCATACCGGGGTTCTGGGAGGGGCGGAGGACAACACTCGGGGTGGAGGGGGGGGAGGGAGGGAGGGACGGGAGACGAAGGTGAGCACAAGACTCCCCCCTGTCTGGTGGGCAACGCCCCCCAAACAGGAGGAAGGATGGGGGAAAGCAGGGACGGAAAAGACTAACGAAAATGCAGGACAAACAAGCAATAATCAAAGCAATAAATAAATAATAAGAAATAAGTGCAAACACAGCAAAATACAGGAAACGAAAACACCGGCAGAGAAACAGAACTCGTTCACTCGTGACGGCGCCTCTTTTATGGCCGAGGCCTTTTTTATTATTAAAAAAAGGTAAAAAAACACGCTCAAAAATCAAACCATCAATATACCCATCACCATCACCACCACACAAGAACCCAGGAAAATCAAAAACCAAGAAATCAAAAGCCAAGAAACAAGATATCAAACAATAAATAGGAAATCAAAGAGAGAAAGCAAACCAAAGATCAAGAAACGAAAGAAAACAAGGTTCAAAGACCAAAATGAAAATCAAATCAAACTCAATAAACCATGAATCATAAAAACCAAAGTCCATCATCCCTAGCCCAAACCCCCAAAAACCCCTCTCCCACCCCTGGCAGCAGACACCTAACTCTAACTAACCAAAGGGGAGGGAGAAAGGAAAGAAGACCCTATCCCCCCTCCCACCCCCCCCCCGAAAACAACCAAAGAAGGGACACCTTAAAACAATAAGGGTCAAGGGGCCTTTTTTCCTTTGCATACCGAAATCAACAACCGGCTGCTAACCGCAGCCGGGAACATGCAGCCACAAACACGTTGAGGGCTCGACCCACCGCTGGAAATAATAATGAAAGAAAATAAAAATCAAACCAAGGCAAAATCAAGATCAAACAAAAGGAAACCCAACTGCCCCCACCCTCCCCAGGCCGCGCCCGGGAGGGCCCACCCGGAAGATGCCCCACAAGGAAGGCCCCGGCTCCCTGAGCTGCCCACGAGGCGTGAGTGTCCCAATGAGAATCACCGCCCGACAGGGCCCGCAAGCACACCTGTCGGAGCACCCCCAACCTTTCCAAGCCCGGGAGGCAAGCTCGGTCAGGGACTACGGCTGCACATGACTGTCGCCCGCACATTTGGAAGTAACCTCCCGCGGGACCCCCCCCCCTTCACCACGGAAAATCCCGGCCGTATTCTCCGCTCCAGGGAGGGCTTTACGACACACCTGACGCATCGTTGCGGCCAGCACCCCGCCCCGTCGCCCGCAGGCTGTCGCCAAGCCTGTACCTTTGGAGGCAGGATAGGGCCATGCCCCATATCTGCCCAGGATCCAACCACACCCTGGTATGGAAACCTCTGGTTCTTGCTCGCCACAAGACGGTCTTGATTATACAGACCGTTCTCCAGGCCTGCCGCCACTTGCGGCCAGGCACTGGTTGTGGTAGGAGCCCGCTAAACGCAAAGATGTCCCGGCTGACCATCACCAGCCAAGGCACATAGCATTCGAGGAGGCCAGCCGCAAGCGACCAGACCCCCTCAGCGACAGGGCAGTCCCAAAGGACATGCCTGACGGTTTCGTCCCCTGTGCGTCCGGGTCGGGGACACTGGACCGACACGTTCAGGTCCCTCTGGAACTGAACACACCCGGACTGGAAGACACTCATGGGCGGCTTGCCACGCGACGTCCTTCTGGTCGTTGGCGAGACAGCGAGCCGAAACGTTCTCCCAAACCTTTCTTGCCGTACGTTCTGCGAGAGGCCTTCCGCGAAGGATACGCACCTCACGCAGCACCTCCCTTGGGCGCAAGTGATCCAGGACCCGCGACAACTGCCAACTGATGGGCCGACAGGTCAACAGGCCCTGCTCCCGGGCGAACCCCTCAAACATCCGGAAATGCCCCGGACACGACCCGGAAAAAGGCCGAGACAGCGGGAGGGACCGCCCTTCCAACCACGCGACGGACGGCCCCAGAAAGAAGAACAGAAAGTCCCGCGCCAGCCGGCGACCCGGGTCCTCAGACACGAATAACTCCATGAGAGTACACGCAAACACAGACATACATACAAACACCGGGCAGGGGACACCCTTCCCACCCAAGGACGGGCTCATCTTCACAACCCTCCTACTCCTGCGCTCTGCTCGGGTACCCCAGAAGAAAGTGAAAATTATTCTTTCTAGAGCCCGTCCCACCGCAGGAGGAGGTGGGGAGATTCTCGCCAAATACAACAACTTACCGATCAAAACATTCTTGATAACTAAATTTCGCCCCTCCATGGTTAGGCGACGAGACCGCCAAGAAGCGACCTCCAATTCCAATCCCCCAATGACCGTTCGCCAGTTCTCAGCGGCCACGCCGCCTGGGTCAAAGCAGACCCCGAGGATCTTTAATCGATCTCTCCGCTCCGTGTATGGGCAAGGGGGGCCGGAGCCCGTCCTGTGCCGACCAAAGTGCATGACCTCACTCTTCTGAGGATTGATTTTAGAAGAGGAGGCCAACCCAAAACGCTCGCAAAGACCCACCAGTCTGCACATGGCGACTGCATCGGTGACAAACACCGACACGTCGTCCATGTACAGACTCACCTTTAGGCGCTCCCCATGGGTTCCGGGAATCCACAACCCAGGGAAGGATGGGTCCGCTCGCAGTGCACAAGCAAACGGTTCAATACAAAGGACAAAAAGGACTGGTGACATTGGGCAGCCCTGCCTGACCCCAGAAGCGACTGGGAAGGCTCCCGAAAGGTGTCCGTTGACCAAAACACGGGCTTCAACGTCCCTATACATCAGGTCTACCCAATGCATCAAATTTGGCCCAAAGCCAAAACGGTCCAAAACGGCCATCATGTATTCCATGTGACACTCTGTCGAAAGCCTTCTCCTGGTCCAAACTGACTATGCTCAGTGGGAGGCCTCTCTCCTCCGCTAGCTGGATCGCCTCTCGAACCAGGCCCAGGCTGTCGGACACTCTGCGTCCCGGAACAGCACAAGTCTGGTCCGGGTGCACGAGGTCCACCATGACCACGTGCACCCTCTTAGACAGCACCTTTGTTAGTATCTTGTAGTCGACATTCAACAAAGTGATCGGGCGCCAGTTGGACAGATCCTCCCGATCACCCTTCTTGTGCACGAGGTTTACGACGCCCCGGCGCATCGAATCTGGAAGCCTCGCAGAGGTGGCTAGCTCCCTCACTACCTGCAGATAGTCCTCGCCAAGGACGTGCCAAAGGCGGCGATAAAACTCCACAGGCAGGCCGTCGTCACCCGGGGTTTTATTCGCGGCCAAATCCCTAACAGCGGAGGTCAATTCCTCCAGGCTCACCGGCTCCTCCAATCGCTCCCGCTGTTCGGGGCTCAGATGATTCCTCAGATGGCCGAGAACGTCGGCCATCTGGATTTGGTCAACCGGTCGTTTTTCAAAAAGCCTGGAGTAATAGTCCTCCACTGCTTCAGTAATTTGGTCCGGATCCGAAACACGGCCTCCCCCCACATTAACCTGGGCCAAGTCGCCCCTCTGCCTGGCACATCGTTGGAAGAAAAATCTGGTACACTTTTCGTTCCCCTCCAATGCCTGCACCTTGCTCCGGAAGATGACGGCCCTCGCCCTGGCTTCGAGGAGGCAAAAAAGCTTCCCCTTCACCCGGCGGATTTTCCCTGACACGTCCTTCCCTTCGCAAAGTTTCTTATGCAGGCGCTGGAGGTATGCCTGCATGCGCTTCAAACGCTCTCGTTTCCCCGCGGCCCTCATTCGCCCGGTCGTACGGAAAAACCCTATGGTCCTACGTTTCACCTCCTCCCACCAGGCTGCCGAGGTAGGGAAGAGGCACCTAACCGTTTCCCACTCCCTATACTTCCGAACATAGGCACGCACTAAACTGTCATCCTGCAAAAGGCGACAGTTAAGCTTCCAGAGTCCAGAGCGCCGGGGACGCACCCCATTTAATTCAATACCCAGAGACAAACGGCAGTGATCTGAAAATGCCACCGCGTGAAGTACCAGGTCCGGGTCGCCAAAATTTGGTGTCAAAAGGATGTAATCAAGCCTAGCCCGACTGGTACCAGCCGCATCGGTCCAGGTGACCTCATTCCTTTCCGCACCCGTGTCCCTCAACCTAAGATCCTGAACAAGCCCTTTAAGGGCCCGCGCCGATGGCCCCAGGGGCAACCTGTCCAATCTTATATTAAAATCTCCCCCGACGATCACGGGGCCAGAGGTGGAGAGGAGGGGCCCCAACTGGCGCAGGAGCTCCACTCTTTCTTCCCCCGTCGTTGGAGCGTACACGTTGACCAGGGTCAGTGGGGTCGAGGACACCACCACCCTGAGCACGGCCAACCGCCCCGGGATAATTTCTTCTAAACTAAGGACCTCGACATTCGGGCTCTTAATAAGGAACCCTAATCCTGCCGCCCTGTTAGTGTAGCTGCCGGACCAATACGACTCTCCGTACCGCCAATTTGCACGGAGGTATCCATACTCACCGTGCGGAATATGGCATTCCTGCAACAGGCAGACATCCATTCAAAATTGCGCAGTTCTTCAAAAATAGCGATCCTCCGGACCGTGGTACGGACTCCCCGTACATTTCAACTCGTTAGTTTAAAGCTCATAGGTGTTAGTGTATTAATCACCAACACTAGTGCAAACCACGAAAGGGGAGTCATAGGACTTATGAAGCTCCTCCCTCCTTGGCAAGACACGACGAGCTACCATTCTTCCTCCCCCTGCGGTTCTTCCCGCAGCCGGGAGCCACGAGGGTGCCCGGGAGCCAGTCCCCATCTATGCAGACATTCTCCCCGGGTAGCAGGGAGAGGTCCTCCTCCTCGGGGGTCAAATAAATTACCCCCCCTCGCCCGCCACCCGGGGAAGAAAGCCACCAGTCCTCCGCGAGCAAACCCTCCTTGAGGCCCATGGCCACAGCTGCCCCCGGAGGAGGGGTGAGGTCAACGGGTGGGGAACGACTCACGGGGGAACGGGAACGTGAGCGTTCAGGGGAAGGACGGCATTCGGGCCCTCCCCCGGAGACCTGCTGCGGCCAACCCCGACTGCACCCCACCCCTACCACGAGCAGGCGATCCCCCAGGCCTGGATGGGTCGCTTGATGCACGGGGGGCTCTGCGCCCCACAGGGGTTTTCTTCTTTGACGTTCTTGTGTTCTTTCCCTGTGGGGCTTTGCCCAGAGGAGCTTTCCCTTTGTCCTGGCCCCTCCTCCGACGCTTCTTCTCGATCCATTGTCCAGGGTCACTTTGCTCATAGCCGGAGGAGGAGCCATCACTTCCAGCCTCCGGCAGCGGGGTTTCTGGCACCGAGGATGTTTCTTCTGACCCCGCCACCGGAGCCACCATTCCTCGTGCATCCTCTGCTCCCACCGCAGTGGGCCCGACACCCGGCGAAGCCACATCCAGGTCCTGATCTAACCCTCCCTCCTCCATGTTCTCCTTTCCCTCCACCTCCCTCCCTTTACTTTCTACGGGGCGGGGGGCTGACACACACACAAACACATTAGTCCCCCCGCCCCCGACCCCAGATGCAATACCCTCCCCTGACCCTTGGGCAACACCTTCCCCTGCCCCTTGGGCAACCCCCTCCCGCACCCCTTGGGCAACCCCCTCCCCCACCCCTTGGGCAACCCCCTCCCCCACCCCTTGGGCAACCCCCTCCCCTTGGACAACCCCCTCCCCCACCCCTTGGGCAATACCCTCCCCCACCCCTTGGGCAACCCCCTCCCCCACCCCTTGGGCAACCCCCAGCCCTTGGGCAACCCCCTCCCCTTGGGCAACCCCCTCCCCCACCCCTTGGGCAATACCCTCCCCCACCCCTTGGGCAACCCCCGCCCCAGCCCCTTGGGCAACCCCCTCCCCAGCTCCTTGGGCAACCCCCTCCCCCACGCCTTGGGCAACCCCCTCCCCCACCCCTTGGGCAACACCCCCCCTGGTCCCTGGAGGCACACCGTCCCCTTTCCCTGTCCCTGGGGGCACACCGTCCCCTGTCCCTGGAGCAACACCCCCACTCCCGCCCGCAGCAGCACGCATCTTGCTCGCGTAACTCTGCGGGCAGGAGCGGAAAGTGTGCCCCGGCGCACCACAGAGGTTGCACCGCACCGCTTGGGTGCAGCGCTCCCTCAAATGTCCCAACTCGCCACACTGGGTGCAGATGTTCGCTGTACACCCAGTAATCAAGTGGCCAAGTTGACCGCATCGGCGGCATAATTTTGGCTGTCCCGCGTAAAAGACTTGGCCTCGGTCCATCCCAACCATAATTCCATTAGGGATATGGGTGGCCGTGCCGTCCTCCCTCGTCCGCAGCTTTACCCGGAACTGCCGAGTCCCGGTCCAAATACCGAGGCCGTCCCGGACGAGCCGTACTGGGCCTCGGATGTCCACGTATCGACTTAGCCAAACCTTGACATCATAGTCACTCACGCCTTCGTTGTACAGGTGGACGGTCACGACTCTCTCCTGTGTTTCTGAGAGAGCCTCGACCGCCCAGTCTGCCAGTTTCCCAGCAGACCGAGCGGTAGCCCACCGGCGCCAGAACTCGGCAAGTCCCTGCCCCGTTTGAAAGGACACGTCGAAGCCATGGGCGAGGGAGATCAGGCAGAAAAAGTCGACAGCCTTGAACCCCAGCACACCCAACAATACATCTTTACCGAATTTATCTCTAGCCGGAACATTACACTCATTAATCCACCGAAACCGGACACAATTATGGCGCCTGCTCACCATGCCGGGGTTCTAGGAGGGGCGGAGGACAACACTCGGGGTGGGGGGGGGGGGGGGGAGGGAGGGAGGGACGGGAGACGAAGGGGAGCACAAGACTCCCCCCTGTCTGGTGGGTAACGCCCCCCAAACAGGAGGAAGGATGGGGGAAAGCAGGGAGGGAAAAGACTAACGAAAATGCAGGACAAACAAGCAATTAATCAAAGCAATAAATAAATAATAAGAAATAAATGCAAACACAGCAAAAACACAGGAAACGAAAACACCGGCAGAGAACAGAACTGGTTCACTCGTGACGGCGCCTCGCATCCACTCCACAGCACCAAACGAACATGGTGGAACACTCAAACACCCACTTTTATACCCTTCACCACTCACCAACAAAACACACCAGATCATTCATATACACACATCCACACACAACACCAACCAACCACCTACCTTTACAACATACACCACTTAACATACAAAAACACACACACTCATGCAAAAATTCATTCATGCAAAAACACACACCCTCACCCACTCACTCACTCACTTACACAAAATAAGAAATAATAATACTAACAAAAAACAAAACAAACAAAAAAACACACACAACCAACCACCTACCCTTACCAATACCCTTATTATTACCTTCCTACCCTTACCTACCCTTACCTTACCAACAACCTACCCAATATATATATATATATATATATATATATATATATATCTATATATCTATATATATATATATATATATATATATATATATATATATATATATATATATATATATGTACAGTATATGTATATGTACAGTATATGTATATGTATATGTATGTATAGTCCCTGGTGTTGGGCTAGCGGCTAGGGTGCCGGCTTAGGATCCTGGGTTCGAATCCCGGTCAATCGCTGAATTAACGCCAGGGGGGTTGACTCAGCCTGTCATCCTTCCGAGGTCGGCTAATTGAGTACCAGTTCACTGGTAATTCCCTGCTTGTCGTTAAAGGCGGCAAAAAGGGTTGGCGTCAGGAAGGGCATCCGGCCGTAAAACATTGCTTCAAAAAGGGGACCGAAAAACAACAACAACCACAGTTCCCGAAAAAGGCCAACCCCCGCTTGCGGGAAAAAATGGCCTCTAAAGGTGGTTTTATATGTATATGTATATGTATATGTATGTATGTATATATATATATATATATATATATATATATATATATATATATATATATATATATATAAATATATATATATATATATATGTGTATATATATATATATATATATATGTGTATATATAAATATATATATATATATATATGTGTATATATAAATATATATTATATATACTCATATCTAAGATTAGTTAGCATATTAATATCAGGTCCAAAGTATGCATTGTTTTAGGCATGACTCATTTCTGGGGTGGACCGGTCGAAGCAGCACTTCAAATGACCTTGAAAGACATGCCATTGCCATAATCTGGCTGGAACCGCTAGATTTCTAAGGAGAAATTTGTGTGGCTCAACAACATCTAAAAACCCCACCACCATGGACATTTTTCAAACAGATATCCCTCAAAATGTCAGCGTTGAGAAACTAATTGAGAGGAGTGTTGAATTATGCATGTAGTTGATTATGTACATTTCTGAGGGATAAGTTTACCTGAGAAAAGTGTTCAAAACACAAGAAGCCAAACACGCAAGGTCATTTTGGTGCTATCAAGGCTAACACTGATGAAGGTGATGGCTTTGCCGAGACTCAGCCAATTAGCAGTTACTGCAGCATCGATTTTGCCAGGGCAACCTGAAATGCAATCGCTTCCTTGAGCACAATTTTTGACGTCGGACCATCGCAACCTAATCATGCTCACGCTGGCAAAATCTGATGAATCCTCTTTCTCGTTTGCTTTCCGTTCTCTTGTTTCAATTTTTTAAAGATTCATATGCATCACATAATAACTATAAAAACAGATTATTCATCTTTCTGAGTTTGATTAAATATAACAATTGCTCTTTTATTTGTTTTTAGCACTACATAAAATGAATACGTAATTATCCATGAAAGTCCACCAGTGTGGTTATATTGTTGTCTCAATATGCACCTTGTTTGTAAAGTTGTTTTTTGTAAAACTGTTACGTATTACCTCCCCAAAACCCGCTTAAGGTGCACCTCAAGAGTGTCGAGAGGGAATGCGGCAGAAAGATTTGTTATTTTGAGTGTTCCAATAAACCATGGTAAAACCACACCAATGCAATTGTAGAACAAAACAAGTAATTGTATTAAGAACTCTCACATGCACAATAATAACATTATAGAAAAAGAGTATAATGAAAATGTCACTTGCATCAAATGAACAATACACATGATGGTACCATCATTCTCTCAATGCTCTCAAAGCAATGAACTCACGATACGCCAAACGTGAGTGGAATGTAACATTGCCCAAAGTCAAAATCTCCACACTGGGTGAAGGTGGAAGTCATGCAGGACGACCAGAACAGGCAGTTATCAGCGCGGCTGCGAACGAGGAGTTATGAGATGCGAGGTCGATATGGGAATTGGGCCGATATGAAAAGCAATGGCAATCAACACGATGATGTCGATATGGAAATCCCAACGACAAAACAAGATGCACCAAGCGGACTGTCTCTTCGAGGACAAAATGGCGTATAGTAGGCCTGTAATGGAGGCGCTTGCTCCCTCCAACCAGAAATCACACTTGGTGATAAAACCTGAGATGCAGGTTGAAATGCAATCACAATATGTGATGATGTTGCGGGCAATCCCTCCCCCAGGAAGCCTCAACTCATTCGCGCCCGATATCAAAAAAAGTCCGCTCGCAGCATCGATGTGACTCACAGCTGTCTCCTCCTCTCTCTGTCCATCTCGATCTCTTCTCTTCCAGTTCCTTTTCCGCGTTTTCCTTTTTCCTTCGCAAACATTTATTTTTACCTTTCACTGAAGTCATCTCAATTTCACACAAAAATCTTAACAACAATATTACCTGAAACTAAAAATACTACAAGTATATAATAACAACAAAGGCGGAAGTGAGGGATCCGTAACAGATGGCGTGACTGCAACCAACTTCCTATATGTTTCGTATTTAACTATTGCAATTGTGATCTGTTGTCGATTTTTTTTTTTTTTTTTTTTTTTTTGTATACAAGATCGAGGATCGTGAAAGAGCTAACATTAATCACACAAAAAGTCAAACCGACACATAAAACCCAAATAAGGGGAGCGGTAGACAAGATGGGGAGAGAGGGGGAAGGACACAAACACAACATTTGAGAGCAGGGACATCGAGAGACTGTGGGAGGGAGAGGGCTTGGGGGGAGGTGGGAGAGGTATAAAACATATGGACACTGCAAGGACTTCCAGGAAAGAAGTTGGAATTTCAAAAAAGTGTATCTGGGGTGAATTAGCGGGGGTAGAAAAGATCAAGGTTTTGGATGGGGGAAGATAAGAGATGGTGGTGAACAGCTGTTTTAAAGACCTGGAGAGAGGCGTGGGATTGAAGGGAGTTTGTTCCAGAGGCGGGAGAAAAGGGGAATGAAAGAGTGAAGGTGAGCAGAGAGCCTAGATTTTGGCAGTTTAACCATAAGAGGGTTGCTGGCAGATCTTGTGCGACCTGTAGGAATATATGGGGGACAGAGCACAGAGAGAGCTGGGAGAGCAAGGCCGGAGAGGAGTCGGTAGAAGACAGAAAGACCACCAACCTGCCTGTGGTGAGTGAGTGAAAGGCCCTCGGAGTTAGCTTCATCACAGGAGATTCCAATGAATCTGAAAGCTTTGGTTTCAACAGCGTGAAGCCAAGCTAGGTGTGAGGCAGGAGCACCGGCCCAGAGGGGGGAACAGTATTCCATTGAGCTGCGGATGAAAGCCTTGTATGTGGTGAGGAGCTCAGGTGTGCCAAGGAAGGACTTCGCATCACGGAGGATGCCCAGTCGACAATTGGCTTTTGCGGCCAGCTTGGAAATGTGGTTTTCCCAAGAAAGATCATGGCATATAGTGAGACCCAAAAGCTTGAGCGACAGAACTTCTTGGAGAGGATTGTTGAGAAAGGAGATGGGAGGGTTTTCCAGTCGGTCTTTTCGGAGGGACATGAAATAAAAATTGAAATAAAAATTTCAATTGAAAAAAAAAGTGTTGAAATAAAAATGCACAGAAATCAAAGACCGGGAACAGAACAAAGCTGCAAAGTGAAAGAGCTGAATAGTAAGAATCATAAGAAAGATGGAAGTTGCCAGAGGTACAACCAGTAAGAAGGGTGAATGTCTGTTTGATGAGAAAAATATTGTTGAAAATTGTGTTGAATATATACAAGAGCTGCACCAAGTATTACTGAAAGAGGTCAGACCTCAGAGAGTAGAGATCTGTATTCCAAAGATTCTAGAAACTGAAGTACGATATGCAATATACAGTCACGTGAAAAAGTAAGTACACCCTTGGCTCTAATAGGTGGTATTGCCCCCTTTGGCAGAAACAACCTGAAGTAGGCGTTTCTTATAACTGTCTACCAGTCTCTGACATCGACTGGGAGAAATTTTTGCCCACTCCTCCATGCAGAATTCTTTCAGCTGTGCGACGTTTGAGGGGTTTCTTGCATGCACAGCTGGTTTCAAATCCCCCCACAACATCTCGATGGGATTTAGATCCGGGCTTTGACTTGGCCATTCCAGAACCCTCCATTTCTTTCTTTTCAGCCATTCCTTGGTGGATTTACTGGTATGTTTAGGGTCATTGTCATGTTGCAAGGTCCACCTTCGGTTGAGCTTCAACTTTCCGACAGATGGCCTCACATTATCCTCAAGCACCCTCTGGTACAATGAAGAATTCATTGTGGATTCTATGATGGTGAGCTGCCCAGGCCCTGATGCAGCAAAGCTGCCCCAAACCATAATATTTCCACCACCATGCTTTACAGTTGGTATCAGGTTCTTGTGGTCAAATGCTGTCTTTGGTTTTCGCCAAACATGTCTTCTGGTACTGTGGCCAAATAGCTCTACCTTTGACTCATCTGTCCAGAGCACATTGTTCCAGAAGTGCTGGTCTTTGCCTAGGTGTTCATTGGCAAACTTTAGTCTTGCCCTGATGTTCTTTCTGGACAGCAAAGGTTTCCTCCAGGCACACCTCCCATGTAGATCAAATTTGTGCAGCTTCTTTCTAATGGTAGACTCGTGCACTTTGACATCAACAGTGGCAAGAGCTACCTGTAGGTCCCGTGATGACATTCTGGGGTTCTTGGAGACTTCTTTCAGCATCTTGCGGTCTGCTCTCGGGCTGAACCTGCTGGGGCGGCCTGGCCTGAACAAGTTGGCAGTAGTTTGGAATCTTCTCCACTTGTAGATGATCTTCCAGACAGTCGAATGATTGATTTCAAATTGTTTGGAGATATTTTTAAATCCCTGCCCAGACTCTTAGGCATATATAACCTTCTTTCTGAAGGCCTCAGAGAGCTCTTTTGATCTTGGCATGGTGACGCTGCACACTTCAATAACAAAGAGCAAACCAAACTAAATGTCTGAGGTTTGAATAAGACTTGTTCCTCCAAGATCCTCTCTAACGATGTTCTAATCATTTGCACCTGAGCTGGAGCACCTGATTCTAATTTTAGGTATTTGAAGTAGTGATAAATGTAGGGGTGTACTTACTTTTTCCACATGCGAAATTTGCATTTATGTTAATTTAAATTATACAATGGACTACAAAATGTAAATGTTTCATGATATTTGTTATATTATATCACCTTTATCTATCAATATTGTTGAAATGAAGATCAAATAGCTGTATGTTGAAATATGTTGAAAAAGTCAAAACTTTACATGGGGTGTACTTACTTTTTCACGTGACTGTAAATCATAACAACGGGAAGGCTACGGACTTACATGAGATGGCGAAAGAAATGCTCAAGGCCATAGGTGTTACAAGTATCATAAAGTTGACAGAGCATCTATATGTGTAACAGTGTACTTGATGGAAGTTATATTCCAGATGATCTGATGATTTTTTTTGGTTTTTTTTGAGTTCCCTAAAAAGCAAGAGCTGTGATTTTTATAGATATCAGAACCACCCGGACGAGTCATGCAATGAAAAGTATTACTGAGAATAATTCTGGAGAGAAATGGGAAGTTCGAGGAGGAAATTGGAGATACACAAAGTGGGTTGAGATCAGAAAGATGGACCAGAGAAGGTATCTTTAATATGAGCATGATATGAGAAGATTATATTGAAATACATGAAGAAATACAGGAGTGAAATATGCGAGCTTCATCGATATAAGGAGAAAGCATTCGGAAATGTCAACTATGTGAAACTTGTGGGAATTCTCAAGAACTGTGGAATAGAATAGATTGGAACATCGCCAATTGATGCCGGAATCAAACGACCGCAGTGAGAACAGAGCAGGGTTTCTCCCTGGAGATTAGAATACTGAAAGGTGTAAAGCAAGGCTGTGTCCGTTCGCCATTTCAGTTTAATCACTACGCAGAACTCGTGTTAAGAGAGATTGAATAAATGAAAGGGGTAATAGTTTGGGGGTACATACCTCAATGTATTTAACATCAGTTATGCTGATGGTATAGTACCAATGGCAGAATAAAACAGGAATGACACTCTTCTTTGGCCTTTGACCTTGGGACCCCAAAATTTAATCATATAATCTTTACATCATTATATATATCTGTACCAAGTTTGAATTAGATCCCTTTAGCCGTTCTCAAGTTATCGACCTATTACAGAATTTGACCTTTGACCTCACGACCCCCTATTCTAATCAGTTAACCTTTACATCATCATACATACCTGTACCAAGTTTGAACTAGAATGGCACTCAGTAGAGAGCATACCTCCACCAGGTGAACAGTTTACGTTTTGTATCCCAGAGTAGAACAGAAACTCACAATACAGAATCGCATTTAATCGAAATCATCCGTCCACAACTTTTTGAGATATTCTGCTGCATATGATTTTTGGTCCTATCTCCCAATGGTGAAGAATCACTTTTAAAATTATACTAGCCGGATCCGGATCTTCACCAAAATTGAAGCGATTCTTCCTTGTCACACACAGAACCTGTCCACCAAGATTAGTCCAAATCCGTCCATTAGGGTGCATCAAACGCCCCATGATTTTCAAAAAGTTGTTGTATTTTAATGTCTATTCCCTCAAATGTTACACTTGTTGGTAGAAGTATGTATGCAAAAAATAGATGAAATCAGAGGTGGTCCTGGGTGGCCACCGGCCACTTTTATATATTTAGGGCCATTTAGGGCCACAGCTAAACTACTTTACAAGATAATGTAAAATTAACTACAAGATAATGTAAAATTAACCATTATACCTATATACAAAAGTAAAGTCCTACTTTTACTAAATGCCTAATATCAAACAGTTAAAACAACCTTACATGTCAATATAAAATTAACCAAAATCGTTCTTCATATTACAAAGTTGTAGTACAGTGTTGTAGTATTGTACTTTCATTGATTAAAAGTTTGAAAATGTATTAAGCACAACGCCAATGTCACTACTCCAACTTTGCTCGTTTCCGCAAATTTGGCCTCGCTTTGCGGTCACATTCAACCACTTGAAGAAGATTTTGGAAGTGGTCTTCTCTTCTTGCAGTTGAGACAAAATCAGTTGCGAGCTTTACTGCTCTCTCCGCAGGGTCATTCACAACATTAAGCCCATCCACAATGGACTTGGCTGCCTTGAAGTGCTCATTGTTCTGCCAAGTGTCAACATCCTCTGTTAGGAAGGTCATATCTAGGTGAAGAAGGTTTACTGTAAACCACGAGTCCTCGTTCACAAGATCAGTCAGGGTTGTCGCTTCTGTAATTTTTGGAAATGACGGTTTGCCATATCCAGAACCGTAGCGGTGTTTTGGAGTGCTTGGCATTTCATCTGGTTGTATGGCCAGTAACACATCTGCAAGGGCACGACGATCCTTTTGAGGAATTGCATTGCTGAACAGTGCCAAAACAACCAGTTCTGGGGTTAAATACCACAAATGTCTATCAAAGGCTTTCACAGCGCTGACTGAAATGGTTGAGTTGACAGCTTTATAGTTGAGCAGAGTCTTGTAAAAGCACAAATCAAACCATGGGGCATTTGAAGCAGACTGACATATGAGCCACCAATCACAATAAATATAAACAACAAAAACAACAAACTCCTTCAGTTTTTTCTGTTGATGTTGTGTTGTTACAGTTCCTCGAGGTAGTAGAGAAATTTGCTCTTCAAGTAGGCATATTTTGATGGAATAAAGAATCTTTGACATCCACCTTGCTTTATGCATGGCCCCTGGTCTGTGGAGTGTTCCTTGTTTTGTGACATCATCATCGAGGACTACCTGGCAGAGTTGTGCCATTTCCTTGTAGTCTTCCCTACAGTATGAAGCGCTTGTGCGGATTGTGCTTAAAACCTTGTTTTTGCAGGATAAAAGCAGCTGTTGTGCATAGTCATTGTACATGGAAATGTCAATTTTGGTTAAACTTTCATTCTTTGCATGCGATATGCGTTCCCAATTCTTCTGGAATTTTTGGAACAAAGATACTTCTGGAGACTTTGATGCCTCAATTTTGAGAACGTCAAACACATGATCCAGGATTACCTCTCCAACATGATGGCGACATGCACACCACAGAAGAGCACGGTCCAGTTTTGATTGAATGGTAACACAGGCAGCTGTAACGTGTCCAGTGTTTGATGCTGTTGTGTCAAAACATAAGTTGACAACTGATTGTTTGCACTTCCATGAATGTAGATACGTGTAAGTGTGCTCGGCAATGATGTCACCTGATGACCTATCACTTCCAGGAGGATATCTAGCCACCCCCAGTAGCTTTACATCAGTGGCATTCCCAACCAACACTGGCAATCTTTCTTCCTTGACATTCTTGTTTGTGAGCGTTGGTATCTGCTTGCCATCCCAGTGAAGTGTTGCAGCTGTTGGGGCGATCCAATTTTCTTGAATATCTTTGGCGATAGCACTTGTTATTGATCGTCGAGCCTTATCAGCAGTTGAGTACGACTTGGCCACACGACGTGGATCACCTCCTGCCTCTTGAATTACAGCTTTGGTGAGCGCAACCTGTTGAACAGGAGTTATGTTTAGTCGAGTAGCAACAGACACAACTGAATGTCTTTTCAGAATATCATGAGGAATAAAGGCAGATGTACCTGCATATGTTGATCTGTGGTGACTACGCTTCCTTTGAAACTCTGGAATCGCCTCTTCTTCAGTTTCTTCCAAGCTATCTGCAGAGTCACTATCATCAGAGCATACAGAACTAATTGTCATCTCTTGTACACTGGATGATTCATGACGTTCTCGTCTTGAAGCTTCCGCTAAGAGGCGTTTTTCTTTTCTATGATCTTTATCAACTTTCTTCTTGTCAACACCACCAAATGAGGCTACTCTGTCAGATTTCATTGACTCTAAAAATACTCTATCTTCCTCATTCTTAATGTTTGTCATTGCATCTTTTGTCCATACACCAAAGGTCTTATCAAGACGTTCATTCATGGTTTGCAACTTAGCCAAAGTGCTTGGAGATTCTCGGCGAGAAACAGGTATTTGACGCAATTTGTTATTGTCATTAAGAAGGTCAAGTATTAGTTTGCAGCATTGATGGTCTGAAAGCATAGGAATATTTGCTTTAGTGTAGAATTTTTTCAGCTGGATAAGGACGATGCTGGCAGATTTCCATTTCAGTGGCTGAGTTTGTTTGCCTTCACATATTTCTTTCTGGATGTACCACATCACGCATCGAAGAACCTGCCGGCAAGTTGGGAGGCGGACTCCTGTCAATGTACCATCTGCTTCTGTAAAAGCATTGCCAAGACCAAAAATGGCACTTGCTAATCTGGTCTTCTTATCTGCCATCTGAAAGAAAATAAAGGATATTATTAGACTACTAGTATGGGACCCACGATTAGACCTCCGATTTCATTCATGTAAAAATACAAACTAATTATCAAACCATCGTTTTTTGCATAAAATTGTTATATTTGTATTCCTCTCATCAAGACCTTCAATTTGATACCAAACATGACTAGGTTTGGGTGTAAAATAACAAAATCAAACATTTTTACATAGTGCGGCCCCGAAAATGGCCCTAAATATATAAAAGTGGCCGGTGGCCACCCAGGACCACCTCTGATTTCATTTATTTTTTGCATACATACTTCTACCAACAAGTGTAACATTTGAGAGAATAGACATTAAAATCCAAGAACCTAAGGGCGTTTGATGCACCCTACCGTCCATAACGTTTTGAGATATCTGGCTATATGATTATTTTAGCCCTATCACTCAATAGTGAAGAATCACTTCAAAATTTAAATAATTCTCACATCGGAATCCATATTCAGATCTTTACCAAAGTCGAATCGATTTGTCCTTGTTACACACCCAACCAATCCACTAAGTTTCGTCCAAATCCGTCCATAACTTTTTGAGATATCGTGTTTTGTATCGGTTTTAGCCCGATCTCTCAATGTTGAAGAATCACTTAAAAATTCTAAAAGCCAGATCCGAATCCAGATCTTCACCAAAATCTAATCATTTTGTACTTGTCACATACGCTACCTCTCTGCCAAATTTCGTCCGAATCCTTCCACAACTTTTTGAGATATCTTGTTCACAAACAAACAGACAGACAGGGGTGAAAACATAACCTCCATCCACCTTCGGTGGTGGTAATTAGATCACATGAGCCATTCTCAAGTTATAGTCCTATTACAGACTTTTGACTTTGACCCCAAAGTCTAATCAGTTAATCTTTACATCATTATACATACCTGTACCAAGTTTGAATTAGATCACTTCAGCCGTTCCCCAAGTTATAGACACTAGGGCATGCCCGTACTATATATATATCTAAAATTATATCCCCCCCCTCTATTTACATGAAATGGTTTGGTCCAAAGCGAACGGCTTGCGAGTACGGTGACAATCCCCCCCTCTATTTACATGAAATGGTTTGGTCCAAAGCGAACGGCTTGCGAGTACGGTGACAATCCCCCCCCCCTCTATTTACATGCAATGGTTTGGTCCAAAGCGAACGGCTTGCGGAGTTTGGTAAAGAAATCGCCATAGCTCGCTAACTACTTGTCCGATTAATATGAAACCTTGAAAAGGCACATCCTCGGGTCCCCAGCAATATACCTGGCAAGTTGCAAGTATATCGGACCGGTAGTTGTCGCGAAACAGCGGTCACAGACAAACACACAGACACACACACAGACACACAGAGATTACTGGAATTATAGATAGATATTGCAGCCTTTGACCTTTGCCCTCTTGACCCCAAAATCTAATCAGTTCATCTTTACATCATTGTCCACAACTGTACCAAATTTTGTCAGAATCCCATCACTGGTTCACAAGTTATTGTGATAACAGGAGTTTTACCTCACATGACCTCTGACGTTTGGCCTTTGACCTCATGACCCCAAAATCTAATCAGTTCATCTTTACCTCATTATACATACATGCACCAATTTTGACTAAGATCTCTTCAGCTGTTCTCAAGGTATCACGGTAACGAAAACCTATCACGAAGGGCGGACAGCCGGACAGACGACCTGAAAACATAATGCCTGCGGCGACTTCGTTGACGGAGGCATAAAATTGGTGATAGTGTGGAATGGAAATCAACATAAAGAAAACGAATATAATGGTACCGGTAATAAGTAAAAAGCAAGATAGATCAGTCTTACAGCTATGGCTTATCTATATAATAATACCGTAAGGACTCGACTTTGTTATCCCTTTTACGCCGCACCCAGTGACCCGATGCCCACGGCAGTAATGGATTTACGATCTACGAACCGCGCTCTTTGTTTATCACGTACAGACATACTCGAAAAATCTGAATTAGCCGACGTTGGGGCCCAAAAGCATCCGATTAACTGCTGATACGACGCCATCTTACGACGCCATCGTATTGGCGTCTGCTGGGCGAAGGCGAAGCGAGCCGTCCGCTGATTGGACAGTCGAGTGGTGTGAACATGGGTGGTGTGAACCAAATGGTCTTCTTATTCCCTTGAACATTTTAAATTAGGATATATAAGGAAACGTCTTTATAGTCATTTTAATAAAGTTAAATGGAGTGACGTTGCGATACTCGGGGTGCGTTGCATAAATCCTCGTAACTCAGAGAGGTGTAGCAGGTGGCGAGACGTAAGGAAGCTTAAAGATAACGAGCTGAAAACAGACGAACGATATGTCAATCTCTTTCTACACCGAACGGAAATAAAAGTATGAGAGCGGGAAGGCATGGCCTGAACACTTCGAGCAGAGAGGACTGATTGGACTTAACTTAAAGAGAAAAAATTGGAGCTTAACGGAAGAAGAAGATCCCATGAGCGCTCCCCTATGCCATCCATAATGGTACACTCTATCCATACACCACATCCTCCCTTCCGTGGATGTTCCACGGGTTTCGGCTAGTGGTCAATAATTCCCCTGTGTGTAAAAGGCCTCTTGTGATTTTGCCCTTCATTTTTATATTCATCAAAAATTACAGCAGATGGCAATTTACAGCAGATGGCAACAGATTGAACAAGTGGAAAGGTTTATATATCTTGGCCATATGATAACTGCAGATAATTGGAAACGTGACGGAGAAATCAGAATGCAAAAAGACAGCAACAAGTTCTTTCACAAATATGAGCAAGATGTTGATATATATTAGACCAATAAGCAACAGGGCTAAGAATAGCTGAAGACTATGTGTGGCATGCCATGTGGGCACTTGGTCCCATAAAGGAGCTGGCTGGAGCCTTTTGAGATATGGATATATATATAAATGGTTGCTCAGAATCTCCTGGACACTGGAAAAAGGCAAATTAATTGGTGTTAATGGCAGTTATGGAGAAGAGAAGCTTCCTTTGGGAACCATAAACAAACGTGATTTGGATTATGTTGGTGAAATCCTTTGTCATGACTGTTAACAGAAACAACTGTTGGAAGCCAAGAGAGCAACAGTTAGAACAATAATCACTTGGATGGCCAATGTAAAACGGTGCACTGAACTGAGCTATGTGGCATGTTCAACACATGACGGCCACACAAAAGGCTTTGAGGTCGATGGCAACCAACCTGTCACAAGATGACACCTGCTTTGACCTGAATCTATTGTATCTTGTGTTCCTGCCACCACAATGTGATCATATAAATGGTGTTTATTAATATTGGTTGTTGTTGATGTTCTTTTCGGTGAATTGTCTGTTAATATGCGAACAAGAGAATATTTTCGTAATTCTTTGTTCCATCCATTATGAACAACCAACTTTGCAATACTTTGAAGAGATTCAGATCAGGATTGCCTTAGCATACAGATTTTCTAGCAACAACTGCAGTGACAATAACAACACTACTATGAATCAATAATGAAACATTTGCCTGTGCTAGTGAACAGGTGCAGGCACCATGCAGCCACAACATGTTCTAGAAATCTCGTGCAGCGAGGACGTACTGACAGTGTGGCTGGAAAAGTGGTGCAAGATTGATCCTGGTGATGCTATTGCAACGGATCCTGAAGTATACTCTGCCAAAGCAGAGTAAACTCATATAATGCATGCCATGGTTTATTTACTTGTAAAAAACAAATTACGTGCAGAGCACCGACGTGCCTATATGTGTAAATATACTGTATATATGTATATATATATATATAATTTTAAAACAGGAATCAAATTCCTGCGAGGCGCTAAGTGTGAAAAAATTCTGACAATGCGGGGCTCGAACCACGGACCTCCGTTGATTACGCGTCAACAGCCCACTGCGCTATTGAGCCAGCCGCAATCTCCTCAGAACTTATCCACACTTAACACTGCAACGGAAGTCCGTTGAACTTGCGGACGACTAAGAAGAAGACCTTTGTTGGTCGAAAGCTTGTCGAAAATTAAAGATCGACGTCCTGAAGGTACATCCGCGTCTGATTTAATCTCCCGATTATTTATTTTATGCAAATGAGACGCCCTGCTCGTACTGTGGAGTTGCTACTATTTCTCACAGTTATATGTATATATATATATATATATATATATATATATATATATATATATATATATATATATATATATATATACACACATATACATTGTATTCTCCTTTGGGGGGAATTTCCTTGAACATTGTTTGGCAGGTAACTAATGAGTGTAATTTAATTGCCGAAGCAGTTTGGCTCAACGTGATAGTTAATACAAGAAACGTTATTCCGGTTGCATGCATAGAGTGGAGGAAGAAACCCTCCTCTTCCCCCCCCCCCCACCCCCCCGGGGTCCTCCATCTACCCCTTACCTCTTTACAGATATAACCTCAATCTGGTTACATGTTCAATATCCCTGAACACCGCACACCAGAGAAGTCTCTGGTGTGGAAATTCTATCTTTAAAATATTGAGGATACTGAACAAAAGGACTGAGGAGGGTGTATAGGCCCCAATCGGTGGGGGGGAGGGGATGTGATGGGAGTTATCCTGCCTTCATCGCTTTAGTTAGAAAAGATTGTTTATCTCGACTATGGACCTTGACCCACGTATTTCATGTTAAAAATATTTTTTTATCAGTGCTGTACCTCAAAATATGTTGTGGGGAGTACAGTACCTTACAACTTTACTGTCACAAAGGTTTGCAGGGTTTGATCACCAAAGGTTTGCACCTTTCACACAATCCGTCTTGAGGATGGCGTTAATATTGATCATCTATCTGTCTGTACCTCTCTCTGTACCTATCTCTCTTTATCTACCTCTCTCTATCTCCTGCTACCTCTCTCTGTACCTATCTCTCTTTATCTCCCTCTCTCTATCTCCTGCTACCTCTCTCTGTACCTATCTCTCTTTATCTACCTCTCTCTATCTCCTGCTACCTCTCTCTGTACCTATCTCTCTTTATCTCCCTCTCTCTATCTCCTGCTACCTCTCTCTGTACCTATCTCTCTTTATCTACCTCTCTCTATCTCCTGCTACCTCTCTCTGTACCTATCTCTCTTTATCTCTCTCTCTCCATCTCCGGCTACCTCTCTCTGTACCTATCTCTCTTTATCTCTCTCTCTCCATCTCCGGCTACCTCTCTCTGTACCTATCTCTCTTTATCTCTCTCTCTCCATCTCCGGCTACCTCTCTCTGTACCTATCTCTCTTTATCTACCTCTCTCTATCTCCTGCTACCTCTCTCTGTACCTATCTCTCTTTATCTCTCTCTCTCCATCTCCGGCTACCTCTCTCTGTACCTATCTCTCTTTATCTCCCTCTCTCCATCTCCGGCTACCTCTCTCTGTACCTATCTCTCTTTATCTCCCTCTCTCTTTCAACATTAACCTCCCTCTACCTCATTCTCCCTCCCTTTTTCTGCATTCCTCCATCTCGTTCTCCCTTTCTCTCCTTCCTCAAAACACAGAAATGTCAATGGACACTTGAGCAAACTGAAAAAAAATCATTGTTGTAATTAAAAAACATTTTTTCAGCTGTGATAATAAAATTTTTCCACGTGCTTATACTTTGCTTTCTCATTTCGTATTCTGTGTTCATCGATTACCTATGAGAGCAATTATCTGACACTATTTCATTGACAAAATTGCGAACTTTGAACCCAAGTGCCACCAAGGATGAAAATAAAAATCTTTCTTCGGAGCAAAAGCCGCATAATGGACGATCCACTAATTCTGAAGTTGTTTTTCCCCTTAAATAATTTCATTAGCTTGTAAATAAGATTAATTAGTTTGCCGTTTTAATAAATTAGCTTGTGTTTAATCTCATGCTTGTGTTCTTGAAAAAACAAGTACAAAAAGTTTTAATTAAAACAAAAGCCGCGTCGATGTTACACAATGCCTAGATGCAGCTGTGCCTATAACGTCGATGTTATAGGCACAGGACATTCCTATTGATTCGATTACTTGATGTTATTTTTGTGCAAAGTGAAAATATATCTCGGCAATTTCCCGTGTGTGGCGACGAATTTTTAATATATCTCGGCATTTTCCCGTCTGTTATTTCAGGCGGTGTATGACTGACCATGCCGCGATTTAAAAAATATATATCTCGGCAATTTCCCGTGTGTGGCGACACGTGAACGAAGCTATGCTCCTCTCTCCACATTATTGTGACGACGTATAAATTAAATATTTCATCGTGACGATCGTCATCAAATGGACGAATTTTTAATATATCTCGGCATTTTCCCGTCTGTTATTTCAGGCGGTGTATGACTGACCATGCCGCGATTTAAACAAAATATATATATCTCGGCATTTTCCCATCTGTTATTTCGGGCGGTGTATGACTGACCATGCCGCGATTTAAACAAAATATATATATCTCGGCATTTTCCCATCTGTTATTTCGGGCGGTGTATGACTGACCATGCCGCGATTTAAAAAATATATATCTCAATGGACTTGAAGTTACAGGCCTTTGAGAATTCATTTCGTTGTATAAAGATTAAAGGGCAACTTTCATCGGATTTTCTTCCCGTTTTTTTTCAACCGAGTCTAAAACTATGTTAGCGACTGTGAAAAATGAAATGATATATCGAATTTGATTTGAAATAAAACTGTGTGAGAGAGGAAGACACCACGGGCCTACAAAACAGGCCTCAAAGCTATGCGAGTTAATAAAATGGTGGATATTTGTTTATATGAAGCCTCTCCCAGAATGGGTGGAGCTATGGTTCCCAGAATGGGTGGAGCTTTGAGGTTTTGTCTTCTCTGCAAGAACAAGAAGAAGAAGAAGAACAACAACAACAACAGCAGAGGGCACTCTATGACCAGCGTCTGCGACGCGGCTAAAAAAAAGCTTGTGTTCTTTCATTTGATCATAAATAGTTTCAATGTTCTTTAATGTCGATCAATTTCAGGATGTCCATTTTGTTTGCCCAGATATATCATTGCTGCTTGGCAGTTGCTGTAACTGTTCAGTGAAAGTTTATTATTGACGTTTGAATCCTGTGTGTACAACTTCATTGTATAGTAACTGGACATTAGATGTACCGGATATTGCAGGTGGAGTATGGTCTAGCAGGAAGAGAAGCACATGGTTACAAGCTCGGGCTAAGATCTTGGAGGAATTGCTTTGCAGTGATGTGAGGCTTCATCTTGGAGGAACTTGTACATGTGTCACATTCAGGACAAAGACATCAGTAGACATCGGTGTACTTTTACATGAACTACAGAGACGTTAACAGGCAATGGACAAACATATAGCACATGGGATGTGAATGTTTATCCCCTGCATAATGAGTTCAGATGGGAACTGTAATGGGTTTCTCTCCCGAATCCTCAATTGACTTAACCTCATTTCCACACAACCAAACAAATTTACCCACAAGTAGACATGAAATTTCGTTGTTTTGCATATCCAGCACAAAGCAAGACAGCTATGTTGGTAGCTTGCTTTGCAAAGCCATCATCTGCTTCTGGTTCTGTCGCTGATGAAAATAAAATCATCAAATTAATTTTGCCATAACTACAATTACATTGCAGTGCTTGCAGCAGGGGAGGCTGCATCATGGACCATACCACCTTATATAGTACCATGAAGTCTCCTGTCTTCAGTACCATGAAGGAAGCACCCTGCGTCCGGTGCGGCAATCACCGCACCAGCTGCAGGGTGCTTTCCGTGCGGACGCTAATCTACCCAAACCCAATCTGTCCTCTAAGAGTGTATTGGATGATCAATAACTAAATCCATTTGTGATCAGGGCAACTCAAATCACTCGGAGACCAAGCGACTTCATGTGCGTGTTTAATAAGAAAACGGGGAGGAAGGACAAAGGACACAAAGCATTTATTTACACAGATTATTCACAAAAATGCACTCCCCTGGTATCAGACGAACAAAATCTACTATTGTCCGGCGTGTTCACGACGTTCTATCAAGACTACGCAAATATGAGTTAGGTGTAGGTTGGAAGAGTTGTAGTTGCTTCAGGGTTGGTTATTTTGGAGGAGGAGGTTGAGTACTTAGGGTTGGGAGTTGAAGGTTGCAGATTCTTGGGAGGGGAGGTTGATGCCTTGGGTTTGTGAGGGGGGAGCTGAGGTATTGATGTAACATTTTACAATGCTTGGGTGTTCCGTAGTCCCTCTTGGGTGTATCTATATATATATATTTGTGGCTCTATATATATACAGTCACGTGAAAAAGTAAGTACACCCCATGTAAAGTTTTGACTTTTTCAACATATTTCAACATACAGCTATTTGATCTTCATTTCAACAATATTGATAGATAAAGGTGATATAATATAACAAATATCATGAAACATTTACATTTTGTAGTCCATTGTATAATTTAAATCAACATAAATGCAAATTTCGCATGTGGAAAAAGTAAGTACGCCCTTGACTCTAATAGGTGGTATTGCTCCCTTTGGCAGAAACAACCTCAAGTAAGCGTTTCTTATAACTGTCTACCAGTCTCTGACTTCGACTGGGAGAAATTTTTGCCCACTCCTCCATGCAGAATTCTTTCAGCCGTGCGATGTTTGAGGGGTTTCTTGCATGCACAGCTCGTTTCAAATCCCCCCAAAACATCTCGATGCGATTTAGATCCGGACTTTGACTTGGCCATTCCAGAACCCTCCATTTCTTTCTTTTCAGCCATTCCTTGCTGGATTTACTGGTACGTTTAGGGTCATTGTCATGTTGCAAGGACCACCTTCAGTTGAGCTTCAACTCTCCGACAGATGGCCTCACATTATCCTCAAGCACCTTCTGGTACAATGAAGAATTCATAGTGGATTATATGATGGTGAGCTGCGCAGGCCCTGATGCAGCAAAGCTGCCCCAAACCATAATATTTCCACCACCATGCTTCACAGTTGGTATCAGGTTCTTGTGGTCAAATGCTGTCTTTAGTTTTCGCCAAACATGTCTTCTGGTACTGTGGCCAAATAGCTCTACCTTTGATTCATCTATCCAGAGCACATTGTTCCAGAAGTGCTGGTCTTTGCCGAGGTGTTCATTGGCAAACTTTAGTCTTACCCTGATGTTCTTTCTGGACAGCAAAAGTTTCCTCCTGGCACACCTCCATGTAGATCAAATTTGTGCAGCCTCTTTCTAATGGTAGACTCGTGCACTTTGACATCAACAGTGGCAAGAGCTACCTGTAGGTCCCGTGATGACATTCTGGGGTTCTTAGAGACTTCTTTCAGCGTCTTGCGGTCTGCTCTCGGGCTGAACTTGCTGGGGCGGCCTGGCCTGAACAAGTTTGCAGTTGTTTGGAATCTTCTCCACTTGTAGATGATCTTCCGGACAGTCGAATGATTGATTTCAAATTGTTTGGAGATCTTTTTAAATCCCTTCCAGACTCGTAGGCATCTATAACCTTCTTTCTGAAGGCCTCAGAGAGCTCTTTTGATCGAGGCATGGTGACGCCGCACACCTCAACAACAAAGAGCAAACCAAACTAAATGTCTCAGGTTTAAATAAGACAGGTACCTCCAAGATCCTCTCCAACGATGTTCTAATCATTTGTCCCTGAGTTGGTGCACCTGATTCTAATTTTAGGTATTTGAAGTAGTGATAAATGTAGGGGTGTACTTACTTTTTCCACATGTGAAATTTGCATTTATGTTTATTTAAATTATATAATGGACTACAAAATGTAAATGTTTCATGATATTTGTGATATTATATCACCTTTATCTCTCAATATTGTTGAAATGAAGATCAAATAGCTGTATGTTGAAATATGTTGAAAAAGTCAAAACTTTACATGGGGTGTACTTACTTTTTCACGTGACTGTATATATATATATATAGTGTTGCGGTTTTAGAACCCCTCACTTTTGTAAATAATTCTTGTAAATATTCCATCACTTAAAAGGTTAAAGGTCGCACCCATAGTTAGGCCACAACAACTCGTAGGACACCATAGGACTTTCAGTTATTTCCTTAGTCTGTGTTTAGTTAAGGCTGTGTTCCCAATAGTTGAATCTGCGTTGCATTAATCAAATAAGATAGGCCCCATTCCGTCCATTTTGCGAGTCTCTCTCTCCAAATTGTGGTACGTGCCTCTGCCAGCCGCAGCCGCCTCAGCGCTCGCTCCAAACGCCATTACGCACGCGGTCAAGCTTGGAGAAGAAGGGGGCGGAGCACCAAGAACGAGGCGTGGCCCTGTCAACGAGCCGTCAGGGGCGGAGCTGGTGAGCCCTCGCTAACCAACCAGGGCTGAGGTGAGCTCGTTGGCAGGCGTGGCTCTATGAAGCGCGCATTGCTTTCAAAGCGCGATATATAAGCGCGCGCGAAAAGCCCTTTCACGGACTCGTTGGGAAAGGCGCTTTATGAACCTATTGATCGGGAGGCGCGCTTGTTTCAAAGGACTGCGCAGGAAACGATCGATTATCACGGACTGCGCAGGGAGAGCTCGATTGCATTGTATGACCTCCTTTCGTAACGGACTGCACAGGGAACCATCGCTTGTAACGGACTGCGCCGGGGGATGCTGATCATAACCGATTGCACGGGGAGAGCTCGATAGCATTGTATGACCTCCTTTCGTAACGGACTGCGCAGTTAGCCATTGATTGTAACGCTATTGAGAGGACTGCGCCACGAGCCATTGTTAACGGACTGATCCGGGAGCGCTCCATTTGATACGGACATTGAGTGATCGGGAGAGAGAGAGC